>NW_019744406.1:642069-744837 GCF_002891405.2 Cryptotermes secundus
TGAAGTGACGTAGAGTAGCTGGTTTGTGAGTGAGGGAACTCAGTTGTCAGCAGATCAGTGGAGTGAAGTGACGTAGAGTAGCTGGCTTGAGTGAGGGAGCTCAGTTGTCAGCAAATCAGTGGTGTGAAGTGACGTAGAGTAGCTGGTTTGTGAGTGAGGGAACTCAGTTGTCAGCAGATCAGTGGAGTGAAGTGACGTAGAGTAGCTGGTTTGTGAGTGAGGGAGCTCAGTTGTCAGCAGATCAGTGTAGTGAAGTGACGTAGAGTAGATGGTTTGTGAGTGAGGGAGCTCAGTTGTCAGCAGATCAGTGGAGTGAAGTGACGTAGAGTAGCTGGTTTGTGAGTGAGGGAGCTCAGTTGTCAGCAGATCAGTGGAGTGAAGTGACGTAGAGTAGCTGGTTTGTGAGTGAGGGAGCTCAGTTGTCAGCAGATCAGTGGAGTGAAGTGACGTAGAGTAGCTGGTTTGTGAGTGAGGGAGCTCAGTTGTCAGCAGATCAGTGGAGTGAAGTGACGTAGAGTAGCTGGTTTGTGAGTGAGGGAGCTCAGTTGTCAGCAGATCAGTGGAGTGAAGTGACGTAGAGTAGCTGGTTTGTGAGTGAGGGAGCTCAGTTGTCAGCAGATCAGTGGAGTGAAGTGACGTAGAGTAGCTGGTTTGTGAGTGAGGGAGCTCAGTTGTCAGCAGATCAGTGGAGTGAAGTGACGTAGAGTAGCTGGTTTGTGAGTGAGGGAGCTCAGTTGTCAGCAGATCAGTGGAGTGAAGTGACGTAGAGTAGCTGGTTTGTGAGTGAGGGAGCTCAGTTGTCAGCAGATCAGTGGAGTGAAGTGACGTAGAGTAGCTGGTTTGTGAGTGAGGGAGCTCAGTTGTCAGCAGATCAGTGGAGTGAAGTGACGTAGAGTAGCTGGTTTGTGAGTGAGGGATCTCAGTTGTCAGTTGAAAGTCTGCCTGTGAAGAGAAAGCTAGTCGGTGCGAAATGACCGCCAACTTGGAAGTAGTCAGTTGACAAGAATTCTGTACTTTCGGCTGTGACAGGAAGACCTGAGCGCGTGAAGCCAAAGAATCTCCTCTGTTAGAAGCCATTGCCAGAAAACATCGCATGCAACAACCTCTTAATGCAATGTGACATGAGACCTAAGAGGAGTCAGAAGAGATGGCAGTTGCTAGGCAACAGTTCAGTAAACACGTCCCCGCAGCAACGAATACACACGCAAAAAATATTGGAATAAACTGACAGAAAGATGATCTCAGAAATCCTCCTTTTGTTTTTTTTCAAAATAATGGAAAGTAGGCTAAAAAATGGATCAATTTTGAATGTAACGGGAACAGATGAAAACTTTGTCAATGACGACTATAGAAACTGGATCCAGGATCTTTCGTTAAGGGTAGACGATTACCTAACCGATTCCTTAGAGCAGGGTCTTCGTTGAGAATCTAATATTGGCCGAGATAATAAAAAATTCCCTTCAATTTTGTGGAACCCGAAGGTTCATTACCGTGTTCACACCAGCTCGCTACTTGTCTCTGTTCCGAGCCAAATGGATCCAGTAGACATCCTCGAGTTCTCCTTCGTAAAGACCATTGAGGAGCTGACAGCAGAACGAAACACGTGACCGGAAGCAGCAGCCGACACGGTTTATCTTCACAGCGAAACACAAATGGCGGGAGGGGGGAGGGGAGACAGGCGGAAGAAACATCTACAGGTGTCACATAATTAATCAATACGAACATGCAGTAATTAAACTTATGCTTTTGAGAGATCGTTGAATGGCAACTTAAGATCTCGATATACGTATGTCACTGCTTTCATTTTATTGAGGAGCATGGACAATGACCGGGATTTCTGGAAATATACCTCTTCGTTCGCTAAACAAAATCATTAATCGACAGATCTCCTTCTCTCTCGATCATACTGCCCCATAACGTGAAACGTAATCGCTTACCGAAACGTCTCTCAAACGTCTGCAGCATAGCCTTCATTCATCAATGGCTCTACAGCCCTTTGCTGGGCACAGACCTATTCTTCAATTTCGTAATATTTTCTTACACAGACGGTACGACTCCTTGGACGGGAGATAAGTCCATCGCAAAGCCGCTACCTACACACAGGACAACACAAACACAGAATAAAAGCACACACAGACATCCATGCCTTGAGTTGGATTTGAATTCATGACAGTGCATGCCTTAGACCGCGCGGCTGCTGTGATCGGGCAGGCTTGCAGACTACAACCGTGGGTTCTATAAAAATACGTAAATACATCCAAGTGACATAATCACATCTTAAGAATAGACTCGTAAAGACTGACTCAAAGCGCTAAGAATTAGCAACCAGACGGAAGAAGAAATGTTGGACAGACAAGAAGACGATGGTAGGATAGCCTATGAGATCGAACAGGCTAATACACTGCTATCCTGAAGAAGACGATGGCTACATAAATCTTACCAACATCGTAACAAAAAGATAGGTAACAGATAGCGGCCTCCATAGTCTAGGGGTAACGTGGGTTCAAACCCGGCGGTGGTCGTGGAATTTTTAAGGGCGGAAAAATTCAGGGAACAAGTCCTCCGGGAGGGACTTTAAGCCGTGGGTCCCGTGTCGTAGCTTTACGGCACGTAAAAGAACCTCATGTCCCTAAGGGACCACTGAGCCAAATTGATCGGACATTTCCCGCCCAACAGTAGTCTCTAACGCCTCTGATAGATGGGGGATGCATCGAGAGATACCGCTGAGCCAGTGGAGGCCGAACTCGCTGGCTTAGTTGGGACTGATGGCACGCACCAGTATCGGTAGGGTATAGAGACTGGTAGAATATTACAGAGGGGACGTACAACAGACCACTGGTCGCGCTGCATGGGGAAACCCACCCCTCCAATAATAATAATAATAATAATAGGTAACAGATCGTTCTAAAATATTGTAAACATAAAATATTATGGAATGACGTCAACAAATCAGTCATAAGGTATTTACAGCGAACTGAACTGAGGAATTGTTTGTCATCGCTCAGTTTAAATCGTTCATTTCCCTCTTCGATCTAAAAAGTGCAGTTCTTAAAACACACAAAATTATAATTTCATGTCTTATATTAGGCACTATGCTGCAAGCCGGAAGGTTGTGGGTTCCATTCGCGATGACGTCCATGGATTTTCAGTTGACCTAATCCTTCCAGTCGCCACATGATCCTAGGGTCGACTCAGCCTCTAACAGAAATGAATATCAGGAATCTTCCTGGGGGGTTAAGGGCGGCGGGCGCTTAAGCCTGACAATCTCACGCCATCTGTGAGCCGATTGTCTACAGAAAATGTGGGAGCCTCGACGTCTCACAAACTTATGAGTGTCCATGAATTGTTACAGGGATAACTTTACTTTTTCTTACCTGCTGTATTACATGAATGTGGAGGTTGGTCTCATTGAGGGAAGGACGTGGGTTTTGAGTGTATGAAGAGAAAATGGCGGTGTAGAAAACCGACATTAACGGCCGTGGGAATCCGTTGCGCTGACCACGCGACACCCTCTATCCGCAAAATTTGGCACTAGCTTCGCCGACAAGTGGAGGTCCCTCGGTCAGTTCGCTTGTGGACTAAAGGCCACGGAGGAAGGCGGAATGTTGACAAGAATATTTGGACCTAATGGGGAGGAAGCAATAAAAATCTGAAGAAAACTGTGAAATGAAAAACTTTATGAGTTGTACTCTGTGCCAAACACAATCCAAATACTGAGAGGGTCATTAAAAATTATTGGGGTTATGAAAGCAAGGAGGGTGCTATGGAAAGCACATATAGCATGCGTGAATAATAATAAAAATGCATATAAAAATTTAGTATGAATACCTAAATCGAAAATAGCACGTAGAATTTGGAGTGTATACATACAAGAATAATATTAAAATGATGGATTCGATGTTCTCACAGCGGTGGTTATGAAGAGTACTATATTCTGGAATATAAAGACAATTAACCCATTCAAAGCCAATCGACGTTTCTGAGGAACATGTTGCCTACATCTGCGGGGTGGAAGCAAGCGACAAGAAGAGCGCGAATACTTTCAAGCTAGTATTTTCCTCGGCTTATTCTTCGACCCTGAAGATGGAGGCAATATCTTGCTCCGAGACGTCGGTTGATTTTAAACTGACTTCACGACGTTATGTCCCAGAAAACAGTAATCTTCAATATTAAAATTTATCTTAAAATATCAGTACGTGAAGTTGTGGGCAAGGTTCAACTGATCCATTATGCAGTTCAGTTGTGTGCCCTTGTGAACATGGCAGTAAGTTCTGGGTTCCTTAAAGGCAGAGAACCTGGCGATCAGCAAAGATTATCAGATCCGCCCAATGTATGAAGTAAATCGTTAGAAGAAGTGTGATTTCAATTTACGTGTTTCTGCTGTCATTTGTAACGTAACGTAGCGTAGGGCCGATCACGCTAAAGGGGAAGTGTAACGGTTCTTACGAGCATACGTGGAAGGAAATGCTCGGTTATCAGTAATCGTGACTAGGGCAAAGTCGGAGGCCGTGGAAAGGGAGTACGGTGCGATTACTTTGCTGATCATGACAAGTTCCACGGGCTAGTTGCCAGGTCGCAGTCACGGGTAGAGTTGGTCTTTGCGTTTCCTTACATAATGTATTCATTAAAATAAATAATGAAAAATCGATATATTTAAGCAATTTTCAAGTAAATTTACATAGCATATTTGTACTTCTCAATGTAATGAAATTTGTTTTCGTCGAAAAGAAAGTATAAGTTATCAGTGGTGATATCTGTTTAACAACAAACTCCTTCGAAATGTCGAAAAATTACGGTAAGTTCGTCTCAGTGAATTCACTACAACACTGGACAGAATATATAGAATTACACTATATTTATAATAACATAATTGTAATCATACAGGAGTCTTGAAATTATCTGTTAATTTCCTGAAATGTTAGTTTCGTCAAAATACCTAACCTCAATAAATTTTAGAAGTTATGGAAAGATAGCTGCGTTTATCAAAACGACGTTAAATTTGACAAAATAATAATATGGACTAAAATCGATGACTTTTATTTATTTTTTGAGAAGGTGAACACGACACTGACGACTCAGTCTCACCTTCCAAGTGCAGCCATCTTGTCTTACGTCATCACCTACTTGCTAACGCACATAGCGACAGAAGAGTAAACCTTATTCTTTTACGTGTAATTATAAAATGACCATCATTCCAACAGCCATGCCTACAATTTTCTACCTGGGTTGCAATCCTAACATCTAAGAACTGTGTCAGTTTTCGGTAAATTATTCTCTTTGTACACCTGTCACAACATCTGTTGTTACCCTATATTCGTTTCTTTATAAAAGGAAAGTAGGGTTATTAGTTCACTATGTTATTTGTGTATGTGTCTCCGTGGATCAGTTGACAGGTGTTCAAGAAATGAACGTTATGCCACTGGAGGTCACTCCAACCTCGTACGCAGCCGCCAAACCTCATATCCGGCTCTAGAACCGTTAGAAACAACATGGCGGGCATATAGATTCGTGAGACGCAAAGGACACACTTTTTTTATTGCTAGTAGGGTGGGACTAAGTCCCTTTTACTTTGTCCATCACAAATCCCACTTAACCAGACCCCGGGATCGAACCCGGGCCGCCGCTGTGGGAAGCCAGCGACTAACCGCTTGAGCTATGGCGCGGCCTAAACGACACTTAATTTGGTTTTTATTTTTGTAGGATATAAAAAAGAAAGAAGCATGTAGATTCTGTGAAACATTCATTTAGCCCTCAGCTTGGCAACCATAAATAATACACCACTGTAAAGGGGAGTCTGGAATTCTGTATGAAATCATAAACAGACCTAGAAATTTTACATTAAACTTTTATAAGCATGGTGACGGAGTAAGTCTTTCAGGTTTAATTTAACAAATTTTTCGTAGACAGTATTTGTACTCAATCGGTAAGTTATTTAAAAAAAGACAATAATAATAACGATAAGAATAATATAAGTACCTAAACATATTACGAGTCTGGATAGTTCAGTTGGTATAGCGACTGGCTATAAGCTGGATGACCTAGGGGTCAGAGTTCGAGTCCCGGCAGGGGCAAGAATTTTTTGTCCTGCATTTCGTCCAGACTGGATCTGGGGCCCACTCAGCTTCCTATCCAATTTCTTTCCCAAGGGTAAAGCGGACGGGGTGTGAAGCTGACCACTCACCTCCAGCTAGTGCCGAGGTCTAGAAAATGTGTATCTATACATCCACTCCCCAATACGCTTTCATGGCGTAGTGCTTAATTAGTTAGGCACAGGGACTACTTTACCTTTTACCTATAACATGTTTAGAAATGTAAGCAAGGACAAACCTGTCCGGAGTAACATCTGAACTTATAACCACCTGCGTACGAATCCAGCACGCTGACATATGAGACACTGCCTTCTGTAAAGGTAAAGGTAAAGCTGTCCCTCTGCTTAACTGTTTAAGCACTGCTCCATAAAGGCGTATGGGGTGTGGATGTATAGATCCACATTTTCTTGACATCGGTATTAGTTGGAGATGAGTGGTCAGCTTCACGCCCCAGCCTCTTTACCCGCAGGAAAGAGCCCTCGGTACCTCTTGGAAAGTAGGCTGGGTGAGCCCCAGAACAAGTCTGAACGACGTGGAAGAGTGAAAATTCTTGCCTCCACCTAAACTCGAACTCCGACCCCTTGGTCTTCTAGCCCGTAACCAATCACTATATCGACTGAGCTATCCGGGCTCCACAGTGCATTCTGTAACATTCTTAATCTACTCAACAGGAACGTGGGTTTTATGAATTCAGCAGGGAGCATCCTGTCAGACTTGGGGTTTCAGCAGAGGTCGGGGTGATAATGTATTCTTATTCAAATGGATTTCAATTTATAAATCTGTAAATGTTCACTTGATGATTTTAGAAACACGGACTAGAACTTGTTTAGAAGAAAACACGCGAATCACAAGAACTGCCGACAGAAGACAGGAAGAATATATGAATGCGCTAGGTATTCAACTGCCACAGAAGACTCCATTGCAGCCCTGTGTGTCACACAACAAACAGAAAATATGAAACAGCTGAAACAACAGCAGGCCGCGGTAGCTTAAGCAGTTAATTCCGCGTGTGAAGGCCGCCTTTACAAAACAACAAATGTTTCTGTAACACTCAAGTACGGGAGGATTTGCAAGGCTCAAATAAATTATCGTCATGGTCGAATTACTAACATTCCTGCTTCATACTTGAGGAGTTATGGGTTCGCATCTCGGCTAGGAGATCGGTGACCATAACTGAGGCCCTACGTGGTTACCCTCAGTTCCTCCCACCAAATGTCGGCATTGTACATTGTACTTAAGGCCATCCCAACACAGATCCACATCCCTTCTCATTTATTCATTAATGATTCTACAAATCATTGACGTCAAAATTTTCAGATCTGCTCTGGGGCCCACCCAGCCTCCTGCTCAATGGATACAGGGTGGATTTCCCTTAAAATAAAGAGACCGGAGTGTGGAGCTGACCATTCACCTCCATCTAGAGCTGAGTTCAAGAATGATGGAGCTATACCTCCACTCCCGCATATGTCTTCATGGCATAGAGCTTAATTAATTAAACATGGGGACAAATTTACCTTTTTTGAGAGATCATTGATGCAGTTTCAAGAATCAGAGATTGTTAAATAAAATGGCTATAGNTATATATCCTAAATATATATATAAATATAAATATATATCCTAAATCACTCTCAAGTCACAAACTTAGAGTAAAGATGGTGACAACAGTTTTGAAGTTAATAATTTTAAGCCTAGAAGCCGGAAGAGGCCTTTAGAAAAAGCCTAACCCATGCTGCTAAGGATCGTTAATCGTTAATGTCGGACACTATACAGTGTGAACTCATGAAAGCCTACTTAAGTAAACTGGCAAGAAGTTGGTCACAGGTCCTCAAGTTGTGACGTGTGGCAGTCGCGACGAATCTTATGTTGCAAGTCAAGTCAATTAATACAGAACCAAGATTTATTTTAAAATTAATCGTGCACAACTATTTGTCTACATGTCTCAAAGCAGGTCGTTAGGGCTACCATCTGTCTTCTCACTAATCCAGGCAGCATAGCCTCTACGGGGTGGCACCCTGTTTCAGGACATCCCCTTCAGGCAGTATATTAGTGCAGTGTATTAGCGGTAGTGTAGTTTGTTGAGGCACTATGCTACAAGCCGGAAAGTCACGGGTTCGATTCTAGATTAAATCATCAAAATTTTAATTAACCTAATCCTTCCAGCCGCACTCTGACCCTGGGGTCGACTCAGCCTCTAACAGAAATGAGTATCAGGAATTAATAAAATAATTTTCCTGGGGAGTAAAGGGCGGCCGGACGCTGTGACGGAAACCGTCACTGGTGTTCTATTGTTAAAATAGTTTTATTTACAATATTACACGTATTAAAGATAAGCAGCGGCACGCACACAGGGAGCCTGCACAGAATAATACCTGAACAGTGCTGAAAGCAAGAAGTAGCCGCTGCAGCACTGTAGACCTAGAGCACTTATCCCTGTGAATTTTAAATTTTAAAGTTGAAAAAAAAAAATTAATTTAAATTGAAGGTTTTAAAAATACCAAAATTCAAAAATCAAATTGAGGTATGTAAATTACAAAGATTTTATACATATCTGACAAATATCAGCAAGGGAATTCTAATATATCGGGACCTGTTAACAACGGAGAATTGAACAATTAAGAAAGCTGGTGTTTTTAAATTTTAAACTACGTGCAGTGTAACAGCTACGTGAGAGAAATACACCTGATGATGGCCATTTACGGCCAAAATATATAGTATAGAAAAAAAGAAGACGAAAAAACTACAATAAATTGTTGCACTTAAGACGGAGTTTGTGTCATACATAGTTTCATTTACATTGTTGCACTACATGTTTTGAATCGTTCTTAGCTTCATTTAACGTGCTATTCCAGAATCTTCCTGAATACACCAAAGAAACCCACTAAAAGCCTTAATCAGTATACTCGGCCCAAGAATTGAAGTCTCAATCACTTGAATATGAAATAAGAGTGCTAGACATTTAATTGCGACCTTCATCACCTAAATTATGAATAACATTCCATGGGGCTGAGTCCTTCTTGAGAAGTTACTAGTTGCTTAGCTGGCCAGTCAATAACCACCATTATAAGGGAACCGAAGTTTCATTAAGACCTTCATAAAAGCCCGCCACTGTTCGCTCTCCTGAGGTTAGGTAATGTAAAGTTGCCCCATGCTTTAACTAGTTGTGCTTTACGCCATGATGGTGTATGGAGGGAGTGGATGTATAACCTGAGACAAGATGAAATCCAGTCCACATCCTCCCATCCTATATTTTTAAGATCCATTTTTAGTTTATTTCATTTTGAAAAAATCAATAGGTTTATGAGATTACCTTGCTGTCTGTGTGTGCCTGTGTGTTCCAATTTCGTTGCTATGCAACAGCTTCGTAAACACGTTCCCATTGCAACGAATGCACATGGTGCGTTTCGTATGAAATACTCGTAGTGAAAGGTGGGTACGCGATTAGTTCTTCCAGGAACTTCTTGTAAAGTTATACTACCATTTATGCCTACGTCTTCTGAACTGTCACTATCTTTCATATTTTCCTACTAAAACTCTGGATTCACCTCTGTTCTCTCCTCTACATGCTACACAATATAACAATAATTATTTTTATAGTTAATTTATTTATCGATCATGAATATTTCGAATAGCACGCGTAGTCTAGCCGTGAGCGATGAAGTTGACGAATTTTCATTGTTAGAAGCCGCTACCTAGCAACGACTAGTGAACACATAACAGATTAAGAAGACGTAGTTTGTGCTCTAGTGATTCATAGAGTGTGCAGAATGTGAGGAGTTTTAACTATTCTAGGCACTAATCATAAACGTTCCATAAATCCAATTATCAATCCAACCTCCGTATTTAGTCACCAATACGTGACAACTGGTGTCAGAAGTGAGATTAGTTTGAATCGTTGGATTAGCGAGTTCTCAAAATGACCCACTGTGGCGGTTCATTAAGGGCGGCTTCAATCAGTTGAGGGAAGAACTCACGCCAACGAAAAAAGATGGAGACCACTCAAGAGAAAATGGAAGTCAAGACAAGAGGCAAAACTAGTAGACCCGGAGGCAAAAACGAAAATGGTGTTGGATGAGCAGTCCAGGATTAAAGAGGCTAACTTTTTATTGACCCCGGAGCTGAAGCTCAAATCAGAAGATCTTTCGCAAGAAGCTGACGCCCAAGTGAAGAAACTCCAATCTGTAGCATCTGCTCAAAGGAACGAGACAGAGCGGCTACTGTTCTAAGTGGCAGTTCTTCTGAAAAGAACGTTTATAGGAAGCTCTATGAGTGCTGTTACTACAGGTAAAAGCTGTCCCTGTAACAGGCTGTGAAGGCCCATTGCGTTGTCAGACGTCGAGGCTCCCACATTTTCTAAACAATCGGCTCACAGATGGCGGTAAGGTTGTCAGACTTACGCACCAGCAGCCCTGTATCCCCCAGGAAGACTCCTGGTACTCATTTCTGTTAGAGGCTGAGTCTACCCCAGGGCCATAGTGCGGCTGGAAGGATTAGGTCAGTTGAAAAAATTTACCTCATCGTTTTTAGCATAATGCCTCAGCCAACTACGCTACCGCGTGCCCCCGCTGTCACTACAGACGAAAGTAAAGATTACAGAATACAATAGTCCGTGGATGAGCTGTGGAAGGCAAGAAACATAGTGCGGGACAATCCACAATGAACCAAGCGCTAGCCAATCAGCGCGGACCACTGCAGCCCCAGCGCCCATTGGTTCGCGCACTGTAACGATAATGTACCTCAGGCAAGATAGTCGCAATTGTAAGTAGGAAGCATTCACTGCTACGCAACGGCTATATAATCATGTATCCGCGGAAACAGATCGGCACAACACGGTAACGGAAACCAGTGATCTCTCTACGGTCAGCCCTAAGCTACATAGCCTGGACTAATACAGAAGCGGAGAATCTTCCATCTTCCGAGGCGTTACTACGTAACGGCTAACGAAGGCACAACAGACTGAAGTTCGTCCGCGTATTCGTTATCATCATCATGATCAGTAATCTGTCAGGCGACAGGTCCACAGTCTCTTCCAAAACAGTTTCTCCACTTAATGCGATCTTCTGTTTTTGGAAAGAGACTATCCAGGAAAAGTGATAATGTGGTAGTTTTTCCATTTGCTTTCCACATCGCAGTACAACAGCCGTTCAAACCACTCTGGTCACGCCTGTTGCTATACGAACTTGAACCATCTCGAGCATCATTTGCTCTGTGCTTCAAGTCGCTGCTGATGACGCTGCTTCCGACATCAGTTTTTGGTGTCTCTCTTCGTCTGATGCCTACCCTTTGACCTGTCCAGCAAGGGAGGCCCTGCCAGTAGCTACGCTACCGCTGGTATAGCTCTCAGGGTCCTTGGCATACTCAAACCCCCTCACCACGATAAGGTGGAGACACCAAGGAGGGGGTATTCGTTATAGCGACAATAAATATTTGCATAGAAGTTTAATTCGCGGTTGCCTCTTCAAGCATCGACTGCCTCACATTAGAAGCAGACACAATCCTCAAGTACATTTACAAGTTCCCAAATAATGCTTATTTATTCATGGAATGTCTTTGTGCACTTCCTAACACCGTTGGTGAAGAGCTTGAAGTACATACTGAGAATCTGTCTGAATATTTCGGTATGATAGAAGACAGCTGTGAGTCAAGGAATGGTGTATCGATTGTGGCGAAGCAGAAATTTCAGGCAGTGATCAAATTTCGGTAACAGAAACGAATCCGAGGAAAATATAAATATCTTAAGATTGATTACACCCAAATTAATAAAAGAAAATATATTTTTCAGCAGTAACGTTTGAGATCTGTTGTGAGTTCGCAGTCAGGACACGTAGTTTATTGTTAGTCATGAGAACGGAAGTAGATGAATCTCCATCGTTAGAAGCCGATACCTAACAACGACTATTGAAGACGTAGCATATTAAGGAGACTTAGTTTATTCTGTAGTGATTTGTACATTGATTATATTATAAATAGGGTTAAAATTATATGTATTTATGAGTCATAACGATGAATAAATTCAATTAACAATCCAACCCCCATGTCTAGTCACTAGTACATGAAAATAATATGCTTAATTCAGCAAAGAGTCTTCAAAATTGAAAGTTAAACCCGATATTCCATTACCAACAGAACAAAACAAATGCTACGACAAACAATCTGATGAAATTTCGTATGAAAAGCCCGATTATAAATCCCCATTTAAACCATTTATCATTTACAGTACTTTAAATTAATGAGTTCATATTTACACTTATAACGGATATTCATAAAACGTACGTAGGTTTTTCAAGCTTGCTATCGAAAAATATACAAAGAAACGCTTATGAAAGTTCGGAAAATATAATCCTGATAACACATATCAAGTGATGGCAGGACTGTTTTGTCACTGTCTATTTTACAACCTAGACAACATTATATTTTTATAATCGAATTCAGCCATTTATATAAAATTGTGCTTAAAAAAATTAGAAATAATAAATTGTTTTGAAAACACATCTCGTCTGTTTTATCTCTGAAATTTCCTGAAGTGCAGATGAACCTGAATGACAAGAGAACCCGACGTTTCAGATGAACCGCACAAGTTCCAACTCCGCACTGGAGCCGCTCGCATGCTGTCACTTGTGGAGTTACCAATAGGAACCTTAACTTCAGATTTCAGTCACCAGGTTTGTGTTACTCAGATTTTGTTTGCTGGACTTCCGGAAACGTTTACCACTTCCGTTAGCTTATATTACCGTCTCATTAATGCTGTAATGCTTACTATACATTAGACATGAGGCGTTCTCGGTGATGGTAATTTAGATATTGATCTTCTGAATTTTGTAGTCTCGTGGGTTGTTACAATCAGTGCGGAGGAAGCTGAAATTTCCATATTGAGCCCTGAAGAAGGAAGCATCAGATTTTTTCGAAACGTTCGTAATCACCTACAAGACTAATCGGGTGTCATAGCTAAATTAAAATCTTATGTTTAGTTTCACTCATTCTGTGTGATATAACAGTCCATTCATATACTTGTTAACTAAGGGCCGCGCCGTAGCTCAAGCGGTTAGTCGCTGGTGCCAACCGCGGCGGCCTGGGTTCGATCCCGGGTCTGGTCAAGTGGGATTTGCGGTGGAGACAGTGGCGGGTTTTTTCCGAGTATTTCTGTTTCCCCTGCCAATCTTCATTCCACCCAATTCTCCATCATCATAATCACCTGGGGCAGGCTACAATAGGCCAATCAGTGGCCGCCGTGCCAAGAGGACCCAGCTGGACTCCACCCCCCACTAAGCGAATTACTTGTTAACTACTTTATATATGACTTTCACAATTTGCACAGTTTTGTCCGAAAAGGCCATACTAAAGGTAAAGTTGTCCCTGTGCTTAAATAATTAAGCACTACACCATGAAGGCGTATAGGGGAGTGGATGAATAGATCCGCATTTTCTTGACCTCGGCAATAGCTAGAGGTGATTGGTCAGTTTCACGCCCCTGCTGCTTTACACCCGGGGAACGAACCTCCGGTACCCATTGGATAGGAGGCTGGTGGGCCCCAGAGCCGGTCTGGACGACGGGGAGAAGAGAAAATTCTTGACTCTTCCAGATGGGTTTGTCTCCTGTGAATATGTATGGCCTTTCGTCAAGTGTGCGCATCACACATATAGCATGTTATTGAAAATTCTTCCTTGTGCACTGTATAAAAGTCCTCTGTCAGTACGGGTTTTGCAAAGCAGATCATGCCTATCTTACGTATCTTATGCTACAACGACAGCTTAGTCATTTGAACGGTAGTAAGTTTGACCATCGCCAAGTTCAAGCCTCTCGTACTTCCATGTGTGGCTTCACCATATTCAATACCGCAGGTACGTTCATTCTCAAGATTTTGTATGACTTCTGCTTGTTTCCTGCACAATTTTATTATGTAATCGTATACATCCGGCAGGTTGAAAGCCGTGTGCAAATCGCGGACCTGTGCGCACCTTAGAAAATTTCCAGTTCTTTTACAGCCTCGGCACGGACCTCATAGAAACGCCGCTTCTAAAAAATTTCCTGTTGCATGGTTATTCGTTAGCGCGAAAATGTGTTAACCGTGCCGTTGTCTAGCAATTTATGTCTTTTCTGATTCTGCTACTACGTCTTTCATCCATGTATACACAAACGATTCGGGAACAAATATAACAACACAAAAAAAATCAAACAGATCCATAACTGTTATTTGAAATATTTCTCGATATAGCGAAAAACCTTTAGTGTGACCCCTCAGCCAAAAGTACCAAATTCTATCCAGACCCATTAAACATTTTCGGAGATGTAGCATGCTGATCAAAGGATGGACCCGATATATTACATATGACTTCAGTTAGTGTCTTTTGTGTAAGGATCTCATAAGATTAATTATACAAACAAGCAGTTACAACGTAATATCGCCATGTAGGAAAGAGCCTTAACTATATCTGGTTCGACTCTGTTTTCCTCATCCTATAACGATCTCCAGTTTTGCATTATTCTGAAAGAGAGGGACAGATGTTTGTGTACGCATGCGTACAAGCATGCATGCGTGCTCATGTTATTTTAGCAAAGTAGTTAACTAACATTATTATAGAGAAGAAATTGTTATCTCAGTCTAAAATAACAGCCAATTCCAGGCTACATTCTCTGACTGCAGATGTACGAGTAACTCCATGGAGCGAATTGCGTTCTTAAGAATCCAATAATCGCTCAACTGCTACGTACATTTTCTGCCTTTTTTTTGGGGGGGGGGTTGTTTTGCGGAATTTTTAATATCACAGACTTCACAGCGTCGAGTGATACGATAGTAGATGAATTAAGAACTGGAAGCAATCTGGAAGGAAACGTTCGTTATCCCGTCATTTGCCTGAAGGGGTTTAGGAAAACCATGAAAACCTCAGTCAGAACATCCGGTGCCCCGATCTCGATGTGAACCGAACATCTCCTGAACACACGTCTGAAAGTGTTTCCTCTAGGTCAACCTTTTCGGCCTCAGCCTTTTACAGGAACCCAAAGGTTTCCTGCCGTCTTCAGAAGGTTCCATAATTGGTACTTGTGTTGAACCTGAAGAGTCTTACCCACCCCACAAAGGAAATTTCCGTAATTTCTATTTTAATATTATAATCTGATTTAAAAAAAGCGTCTCCTAAATAGTGTCGCCACTTCCGTTTTCCAGATAACTTTCCGAATGCTTTTCTCATCTCTTCCATATATGTCACGTGCCTCGCTTTCGCGTAAATGGTTTATGACGGTGTTTTATGGTTTCAAGATTCTTAAATAATTTAAGGGTAGAATAAGGGCTAATTTTAATCCTTGTTAAGGTTATCAATGGCCTATCTTATAAGACGAACAGGGCTGTACTTCAAATCTCAACATGCTAGGTGGGTTTGCCATGCTAGTGGCGGGAAATCAATACCCCCCAAAGTTCTCTATGGTAGCAAAAGGGGGATAGAAGACGGGGGAGTGCAATAGTTACATTGAACCACCACTAGAGAGCTCTCTTGATAGTTCGGAAAAGACGGCCATATTGTAACGGTCCCAGTTGTGATGTCCGCGAGAGAAATTAATGGTTATATAAAAGATCTATTCATCAAGGGGTGCGTGTAATGGAGAAATAGATGTCAGGGGGCAGTAGCTTGATTCAGTCGTCATCTGGTTGTCACGTGGTTCTACTCTAGATATAACAGTACTATTCAAGCTACAGGTTAAGGTTAGTAATTCATTTATTTTATTATATATTTACGGTTTATTTAACAAGGCTGTCAGTAGCTTTGAATATCCTGTGTCGAGTTATAGGATAATTAATGAATAATAAACTCAACAGGATGCGAGAGGAAGTGATCGTGACCTAATTTCTAAATACTACTACGACATTGCCTGGAGAGACTGAGGAAAATTACGAAATAATTCTGTCACTATGGTCGGTCTCTGGGCGTAGATTTGAACCGGGGACCTCAGGAATACTAAGCAGAAGGGTAAAACACTCACCAGTGACGCCCGGTGAGGTTGATGATTACACGCCATTATACTGTCAGTTCTCAGAAGCACCCTATACTTCAATAAAAAATTCTCATTAAATTTTTAAAATATCCTGTGGCTACATATCGGACTCATGTAAATTGCTGCTGTGTGCCTGAAATATTGAGCAGAATTCGCATTATTATTATTATTATATTATTGAAGCAAAGGCAAATTTGTCTTTATTAATTAATTAATTAATTAAGCGTCACGCCATGAAGAAGTATGGCGTCGCGGAGGTATAAAGCCACCATTCTTGACTTCGGCACTTGATGGAAGTGAGTGGCCAGCTTCATGCCCTGGCCGCTTTACCCCTGGAGAAAAAGCCGCGGTACCCATCTGAGATGGAGCTGGGTAGGCCCAAGATCCGGTTTGGACACTGTGGAACAGAGAAAAATCTCTTGTACCAGCCGGGAATTGAACACCGGCCGTCCAGCTCATAGTCTGTCGCGGTACCCGCTCCTAGAGTCTCACCCAGTTCTTAGTTTAAACTGCAGAGCTTACAGATCGCCGATTGTGGCGGGTAGCAGGTTTTCTTTTTATTGTTAGTGGGGTGGGACTAAGTCCCAAGCTCAAGCCGTTAGTCGCTGGTTTCCCACCGCGGCGGCCCGGGTTCGATCCCGAATCTGGTCAGGTGGAATTTTTGGTGGACAAAGTGGCGCTGGGGCAGGTTTTCTCAGAGTACTTCGGTTTCCCCTGCCATCTTCATTCCACCCATTGCTCCACAATCACCCTCATCTATCATCTGGGACTGGTACAATAGGCCAGAAGTGGCCGCAGTACAAGGGACTTGGTCCCACCCCACTAGCATTAAAAAATCTGTAACTCGTCTTCAGCTACTACCGAGGTTAAGAGTACGTGGAACTGTATCTCCGCGCCCCTTATAAATTTTCATGACGCGCTGCTTAATTAAGAACAGGAACAAATTTTGCTGATTATATTTACATTTATAATTCTGTAAGTTTAAAGCAATAAATTAGATCAATTTTTGCAGTAAGTTTATTTAGTCAAAAAAGAGAGTCACGTGGCATAGTTTTCCAAGACTTCCCTGCTCAAATACAGTATATACGAGACAGGACTGACACCTTGGAATGGAACGTTTCGACCCGGTGCGCGCTATCGCTCTCTGCTGACAGGCAGCAGCGAAAAGCAATTACAGAACAGAACAAATTTACCTTCATTTACTGCACATGTCTTATGGCACCACACTGCAAAGTTCATTTCCTTTCTGTCAGGCCAACCCCGATCTTGTCGACTGAGCGTTGTCCCGATGCACAGCACGTCAGGCCACAGAATGTCATTAAATGTTCTGATTACACGAGATGAATGCCTTTATATGAAACAACGCCAGTTATTGAAGTCGTGTTTAATGTCCATTATATATACAACAGTTTATTTATACGAACTTTAAATTAATAAGTTAAAGTCAATTAAAGTGAAATATGATCCTTGAAGTTTATATAAAACATGAACACAGCCATCTGTGAGCCGATTGTCTAGACAAAATTTGGGAGCCTCGAAGTCTCACAACACTATGGACCTTCACGGCCTCTAACAGGGATAGCTTTACTTTATTACGCCAGTTAGTGGGATGCGAATTGCTAGAGGAAATTGAAACGCTCGGAGAAAACTTGCCTCAATGCCAATTTTTCCATCGTAAATCCATATGACCTGACATAGGATCGAAACCGGACCGCCGCAGTCGGAAGTGGGAGACAGGAGTGTATATAAAATAATGTTGATCTCTTCTGAAGCATGAAGAGGAAATCCTTTTACCAACAATAATTACCGGAGCACTACAGGTCGGAAGGTCGCGGGTTCAAATATCGATGAGGTCATTGGATTTTTTTCAATTGACCTAATCCTTCCGGCCGCACTATGGCACTGGCGTTCACTCGGCCTCTAACAGAAATGAGTACCAGGAATTAAATAAATAATATTCCAGGGGAATAAAGCGAGGCCGGCGCGTAAGGCTGACAACCTTACCGCCATCTTTGAGCCGATTGTCTAGATAATGTGGGAACCTCAACGTCTCACAACCCTATGGGCCTTCACGGCCTGTTACAGGGATAGCTTTACTTTTTACAATAATTACCGCGTAATCTTATACATTCCTTTACAAAATGTCCCATACTTTCATATCTGCTTGTGTGTATTCTAGAGTGTAAAAATAAATTGAAATTAACTACTTAGTTACAATGTACAGGCGCATACACAAACAATCTCTTTAATTAAGACCCCTGAGCTCCTAATACTTATGATACTAACAGTGTCTTCAACACAGTTGCCTGCATAATTTATGAGGAAATCGTTTCATTAATTCAGTAAATTCTGCAAACAAGGCACTTTCAAAAAAGAAAGTAGTATGCGGGTAGACAAATTTTGTGAACTTTAAACTTTATATTTAATTATCGTTGAAATTTACATGAAATAATGGCATAAATTAAAGAATATATAATAAAATCCCCCGTACAGCCTTATGCTGTTTAGTAATATAATTAATCATACAGAAACTCAACATCTGTGCTTTGCAGGTGTAGGAATTACAGTGGATTACTTCGCCCGCCTACAGTTTTTCTGAGTCATTGCTCTGCAAGGCTTAATTTGCAGGAAGGATCAGTAGCCTGAAAGTCGGAATAGTGGAGCCAGAACAGAAGTCCATTGCTAGCCAACTGCTTGTCAAACTCATGTTCCCGCTGCAACGAAAAGATGAGGAATATGATAATTGCTAGGCAACGGTTTGGTAAGCACCTTACAGCGGTAACGTTTAAACACAGAAAAACAGAAAGACTGCAAGACAAAGTGACATATTCGGTTCGCACCGAAATTATAAAAGAAACCTTGAGAGTCATAGGAGGCAAAGGCGACTAAGGAGGAAGATAAACCGTGTGGAGGTGGGGTCGAGTACCTCCACGGTGACCTTACGAGTCGTAGGAGGCGACGAAAAGGGTAGTCTCAAATCTGAGACAGTAAAAATTGTAGCGAGTCTCAAGGGACTCGGACCCGAGAAAGACTGCACTGGCGAGGGCAGCAGCACATAGAAAAATAGCCCCGTCCTCTCGTCAGAGAGAGCGCCCCACATCAGCAAACCTTCAACTGTCTGAGAGTAATAAAAATCTTGTCTTTCTGCTTTAAGAAGCTGAATATTGTGCGTTCTTTACACAACATACACGACGCTGACGTGTAAGGGTAAATACGTATTGCGCCTCAATTTGTCTGCATATTTCATGACCGAACGTGTCAACGGGTAGCAAACGATACATTTCCTATTTTCTGACTCTGTGAATCGTGAAATATTAATTTCTAAGTCGTAAGTAAAATCACTTGATTTAAGTCATGAAGTAAACATTCAACAGTTATAGGCATAGTAAAATTATGATGGTAGTTCGAAAGATATGAATAGGTGCGAAACTTGACCTCTCGAATCGAGGGTCTTTGAAAACATGGCGCTGAGAAGAATATTTAGACCTAAGAGGAGTGAAATAATATAAGAGTCTGGAATAACTTCGTAATGAAGAACTTCATAACTTATACTCCTCGAAATGTGTTTTATAGTGAGCAAGTCAAGGAGAGGAGGGATGGGCTTGGGCGTGTAGCACGCAGGGGAGAGAAGAACTGTACATACAGGATTTTGGAAGGAAATTTAAGGGAAGAATACCGCTAGGAAGATGCAATTATATGTGGAGGGTAATAGTAAAATGTATATTAGAAAAATAAAACGGGGGTTGTAGATTGGATTCATCTGGCTCAGGATAGAGACCAGTGGCGGGCTGTTGCGAGTACTATAATGATTCTTCGGGTTCCATAAAATGTTGGGACATTCTTGGGTAACTGTGCAACTGGTGGCTTCTCAAGGACTCAGTTCCACGTTGTTGCTTACTTAGCTGAAAAGCAAACAGCAAGTGTGACTGTAAAAATACGCTTTCTAGAAAGGCAAGTAGAAAGTAAGTTGACGATTAAAGTGCAGAACTCTAGGAAAGTGTGAGAAAGTGCCTTCAGCATCGTGAAGTGTGCTCTGCACCCGAGGGTCGGGCCGCTACGTTCGGTGCGCCGCGTCGAGCCTCAGTGCAAACATTGCTTCTCTTTCACATTGAACCACTACCGAGCAACACGCTCTGATTCGATTTTTGGTAAACAATATGGTCCGCACCTCGTCCTATGTGATTGTCAGGACAAAACAAAGACAAAAAACTCCGTGATTTTAGTCCGCAAGCGAACTATACCGATCGAGCGACCGCCGCTTGTCGGCGAAGTTACTGCCAACTTTTGAGGATAGAGGGTGTCGCGTTGTCAGTGCATCGAATCCCCACGGCCATTAATTTTGGTTTTCTACACCGGAGCCGCTATTTCCTTGAAATAGCTCCTTAATTATCATCACGAGGCTGAGTGGACCCCGTTCCAGATCCACTACTTCTCAGAAAATCTGGTAGCGCCGGGAATCGAACCCGGACCTCTGGCTCTGCAGCCAAGGACGTTGACCACTAGACCATAGAGGCGGTACATGTAACTATCAGAATAGATAAAAAAGCGTTAAGTGGATTTTCAAAGCTTGAAATATTCGGTGCCCATTTGGCTTCGGAAGCAGACGAAAATGTTCTCTGTCACACAACATCAAGAAGCTGGTGACCGAAGTAACAAGTGTTTTGAGAAGTAGGTGGTTTTTTATGTCGCAGGAAGGTAACATCTGTCTGTCTATTCGCCTGTCGTATATTTAACAAAAAGTTATGGGAAAAACTAATCGCCTAATTTCCTTTCATGCTACATGGACAGCATAGAAAACGACGCCTCAAAAAATATTGTGTTGCAGCGGGAACATCTTTACCAATCTTTAACCTAACAACGATAGAGGGATAAATAGACAAACCCACAGACACACGCCTCCAACAATTCTTCCGTTGTTGCCGTTGCCTAGCAACGACATGAGGGATGCACACACAGATGCACAGACTGATGAGAGGGATTTGTGAAGTGTGCCGTTGAGATGGGCTCTGGGGGAATTAGGAGGCATAGGGACAGCATGGAGATCACATAAGCCTACATTCATTTTTAGATAAGGAAAGTAGGGTAATGATTGCCTTCACTTTACGAATTACCCTACAATAGAATGGAGAACTTCTAATCTTACGTCACTTGTCGAAGGTTTAAGACGTATTTTCCAATGTTCTTATCATCTACAGAAATTATTTATCGTCAGTTTACCTGTTCTCATCTAAATTAAGAAACAATACAATATTCAGTCTTCTCTGGCTATCACTCACTCACTCATGGAGCCGAGCTCTTCTTGAGAAGCCGCCAATTCTGCACCTACTCAAGAAGTTCCCAGCATTTTGTGGATCATTATCGTGTTCACAAGAGCCCTCCACTGGTTCCTATCCTGAGCCAGATCAATCCAATCCATACCATCCCATTCTGCCTCTCTAAAATCCATTTTAATATTATTCACCCATCTACACCTTGGTCTTCCCAGTGGTTCTTTCCATCTGGCTTTCTCACCATGCATTCCTCTTCTCCCCCATTCGTGCTGCGTGCCCTGCTCATCTCATCGTCCTTGACTTGATCATTTGAATTATACTTGGAGAAGAGTACAAGTTATGAAGCTCCTCATTATGTAGTTTTCTCCAACCTCCTGTCACTTCAACCCTCTTCGGTCCAAATATTCTCCTCAGCACCCTGTTCTCAAACATCCTCAGTCCACGTTCCTCCCTTAATGTCAGAGACCAAGTTTTTTCTCTGAGCCTCGTAAAATCAATCCCTGATGATGGAGACAGAGACATTCTCCGAAACGTTGGAAACGGCTGACCTCCAGCGAAGATTTAATTGCATGCAGTCGTGAAATTTTCACATCATATATAGCAATACTGTCACGTGTTTACGGCTCCGTGGCTAATAATAACGGGGTTTGGTTTGGATTTATTAACACCTTCTTTTACAATCACTCGTAATCACAATAAATTATAGCGACATCGCTAATATACCCACTTCTCAAAACACGGTGGTTAAGGTGCCCTACAAGTCTGGGGGGGGGGTCCTGGGGGAAGGTGGGCTGAAACATCAGGAGCGTGTCAGCCGAGGTCAGGAATGGTGTGGCTATTACATCCACTCTTTCCATGTGTCTTCATGGCATAGTGCTTAACTATTGCAATTTAACTATTAACAAATTTAACAAATTAACTATTTAACAAATTAACTATTGCAATTTAACGAATTAACTATTTAATTATTGCAATTAGAAAACCACAAACTCCAACGTTAAACACAGATTGAAACCGAAATTTGTGTCTGTTGCGCCTGAACATAAATTTCAGAGAGGATATGCCAACATTAGTGGCCTCTCTGATGTTAGGATGTCGTCTATGTTCTTAGCCAAGGCAATCAGTAGTGTATACGTCACTTTTGCGGATGCCAAGATTTCAGTACCGTGTTCATAAGACCCTTCAACTCTTCCCTGTTCTGAGGCAGACGAAACCGGTCTCCAGGTTCTTCTCCTATTTCTTTAAAATCTATATAATAATTATCTTCCTATTTACACCTGAAGTCCCCAAGTGGCCTCATCCCATTATGAAGAAAGCAGTCTTCTGGGATTTGGCACCGTGTATATGTGGTGTTAACCGACGTTTCGGAGGAACGTATCGCCTCCATCTTCAGGGTAGAAGGAAAAAATACGAAATCCTGCTTTTACCGGTTCTCACGGTCTCTTCGCTTGCGGATTTCTTACTTTTTCTTTCTACCCTGAAGATGGAGGCGATACGTTCCTCCGAAACGTCGGTAAACACCACATATACACGGTGCCAAATCCCAGAAGACTGCTTTCTTCATAATGGGATGACGTGAAAGAAGCCTCAAATCTTCATCCCATTATGTTTATCTGCTAAAATTCTGTATACATTTCTCATTTTATGTCATAATAACGACAAGCTGTGCTGTGTCTGACTGCTAGTGTTGCAATTGCAAAAGCGTATTGTGAATACAGAAGGACAGTCCATCAATGTTTCTTGGGATAAATGTATTGGTCTCCAGCCACCGCCAGTGACCATTTCATGTGTATTCAATCCTTTGAAGCTTGTACTCATCTAAATAATGTTAAGAAATTCAGTTTCTGCCTCGCAGAAAACATCCATGTTCCTCCATTATAAATTCCAGCCGATTTATGCTTTTTAAGAAAACAGTCGCTTTTATTCTAAGAAACATCTTAAATAAATACATTGTTCTCTGCTGTTAAAGCAGGGGGACATGTAATGAGCACTCTATGTGAACACGTCCATTTTTCTTTGTTTCCAACAGATGGCAGGAGGGCAAGATCCGAAGTGGCAGAAAGATCCCGCAGACCAGAACTTCGATTACATGTTCAAGTTATTGATAATCGGCAACAGTAGCGTGGGCAAAACGTCATTTCTCTTCCGGTACGCAGATGACTCCTTCACGTCGGCTTTTGTATCTACCGTTGGCATTGACTTCAAGGTGAAGACAGTTTTTCGACATGACAAACGTGTCAAGCTACAGATATGGGTACGTACTGGTAAACTCTTATCGTTCTGCTAAGTAAGTTACATTAGCCGACCACTGTGAGCGCGCATGAACGGTCTTCGCGCGTTCGAAAGCTGGGATCGTGGGTTCTAATCCCACTCAAAGCATGGATGTCCGTGAGTTTATTTAGTGTTTGTGTTGTTCTATGTGTAGGCAGCGGCCTTGCGATGGGCTGATCCCCCGTCCAAGGAGACCTACCGACTGTGTGTAGGATTAAGAAACTGATCAAGCGGCCAAGGTCCAACAAAATAATTGTAGAGCCATAGGTAGGTAGGTAATTACATTAGTGAATATACTTATATTACAGAAGATTCTTTAAAAATTGACAGTAAATTGGCATAACCACCAGAATTATTATTATTATTGTGCCTTGACGTATTGGGCTTTCTCGCTTGTTTTCCATCAGAATTAATCTGCAAATCTGAGTCTTACAGACAGTTGATAGGACTTCTTTGAAGGGCGATCATCCTATGGCAAGACTTCTACTTACACAGGATATCACAGACACAGAACAAACGCGGACAGACATCCATACTTCGAGTGGGGTCCGAACCCACGATTCCAATGTATGAGCAGGCGAAAACATTTCGTGTCTCAGACCGCGCGGCCACTGTTGTCGTTCTTAATCCTATTGCTAAATTGTAGTTTATGAACTCAGATGTTCAAAAACGGCTATTATACTCTTTATGAAGTCCGCCCAGCTTACAGTAAACACAGCGTCCCAGAAAATGTTGCCACATTTTTTTTTCTTTTCGGGACGTTTCAGGTTAGATTCTATGCACATGGACCAGACATTTTTAGATCTGATTTTTATCAGAACCTTAAGGGCAATTCTGGAACAACTGCGACTTACCTCACAATTCGCTGTGCCTTTCTTAACACGTAATCCTAAATAGGGTATATCCTATTTTATAGCCTATTTTAATGTACTCTCCCATATGCTGTTTGGGACAACTGAGAAAACAGACTGAAGCATTTCATAATGGGTGGAATTGTGTATGATAGAAAGTCAATATCCGCAGTGCAAGCAGCCATAAGATTACACATGAGTCACCGACAGGCTACGAAAATTTCAGGAGAAAAAATTCTGTCCGTGTTTCCATCGTTCTGTGTGTTTCAAATCGAGAACCGCTGGACGGATTTTGATGGAATGTAGTATGTACGTTATGCCAAGATACGTATGTACAATCGAAGTAAGAATGTAGCTGGCGCACAAGCCTGCGCGGTGAGAGCGACACTAGCGCCACTACCGAAATGCGATAACCATGGCGACAATAACAAGCATGTTAACCATAAAACGAATCTTTGAGCTTTATGAATGTAACCTACATTCCAATGCGAATTCAAACATCCAAGGTGCAAAAAATCCATGAGGAAACTGGGTACTGTGGCATGGATTGCGCCTTTCCAATCTTATTGCAAGGTAAGGTTATAAACAGAAAGGAATAGTACGATGAGGGCTGTATAGGTTATCGATTTGTAAAAGATGCGATTTTTGTATAATTTTTTTACATGTCTGCATAAAAGTTACTCATTTACTGTACGCACATTCCCAACAATCAAATTTAAGACCACAATCGAAGTTATCAAATTCAACAATATTGTGAGACTGAAACAAAACACAGCATACATGATTGATTTAAGTGGGTGGGGAAGAACTATTTCATGTTCCCACCCACAGGAAGAAGGTATCGTTATCGTTCTCAAAATAACAACAAATATACGTCCCTTCCTGAAGTGAATTACAAATTAACAAATTTCCAGAACAGCTGGAGCGAATAATTGACAAGATATAATATGACTTGTAACAGGTCTAATTCGTGGCTCTTCGGAGAGCCCGGGTTCTAATCTCTGATGTCGCTACATCGTTACAGCGGTATGTCTGTCCACTTCCTTGTACAAACTGAAACTTGTTCGTCAGATGTGGGAGAACTCTGAGTCAGGGGGGTGCAGTTGGAAAAGTTAACACATGGAGAACAGATGGCCAAACCTCTCCCTCTGTTCAGTCGAGCTATGTTTTAATGTTGGCCTGGGTGCTTCTCACCTTATCGCTTGTCGACAAGGCCACTGTCGAGATTAATATAGGACGATTCGTGGACGACAATTGCAGTGGCTTTATGAACTTCGCAGTTGCAAGAACGAAAGCAGTGCGCACCCAAAGAATAAACGAAACCTGCTACACAATTTGATTCAAGTCGAATTCAGATTTTTTTTTGGCTCTACAGTACCCTTGGGCCTTGGCCTCTGTCTTTTTTTTTTTCAGTTTCATGATCATTTTACAGACGGTAGGACTCCTCGGACGAGTGATCAGCTCGTCGCAAGGCATCTACCTAAACACAGGACAGCACAAATACAGAATAAACACATACATATACCAAACATCCATGCCGCCTATAAACTTTACTAGTGTTTATTGTGTTTACGTATACTTGTATGTAGAAAAGTGGATGTTTCATACATCTTACAATAAAAGGAAAACGGGACTGCTTACACCAAACCCCACTATCATACCATCCTGCGTCAGCCTATACACACACATTTGTCGCGCATGCGTGAACCACCCCTCCTCCGTTACAAGCTACACAACCTCTTACATATCCCCGTCCGACCCTGAACCCAAGACCTCGTGCAAGGATACCGCTGAGTGAAGTGAGCATCTACAGTGAACCAAACTTATCCCTAGCGGACCCAGTCCACTGAGGCCAATCTAAGCTACAGGCGCAAATACACACGTAAACAAGAACTGTGGGCGTTGTAGGATTAGCGAGCATCGCGGAGTGATACATACAGAAACCCAGATCACTTATAGACTGACTTCTGTGCTGTAACCATGGAAACAGGCGGAAGCCACACTCAAGTTTGTCCGAGCCATTGATAAAAGAACGAGCCCCTAATGCCATTAAATAAATCCACGACTGCTTGCGAGAACTTCCTGCAAATATATTCTGAGTATCGGCTTTGTAGCCTTTCATTCACAGTTTCACTTCAGCCTCACCTACTAAACTCTTTGTATAAAATCCCTTTCCTCTCCCCTCTCTTAAGGGAATAAGATTGTCAGCAGCCATGAACAATCATTATAGTTTGATTTGTTTCATTCTGGTCCGTCACACTAATGTTATGAAAAAATTAATAGTTCCGTTCAGTGTGACTGGTTATGATTTTCTTATTTCAATTATTCATGCCTTTACATGTTTCGGTCTTCAAAGAACATCTTCAGGGGGACACATTTCACATCAGTACAATTAGAAATCACTATTACAGTACATGTTCTAAAAGTTAAAATATACACAATATAAACAATATACAATTGGCTGTAAAATCCAAAGTCTTTACAACTACAGCGACTGTTCCAATACTTTAAAATGTTTATAGTTAGTTTGTTAAGATTCTATTGGAATTCGTAAACCAAGCGGGTTCGTGTCATCAGTCTTATTGTTTCTTTTGACGGGGGCTGAATGTGTGCCCCCCTTGTCGTTCTTGTGAAGAGGGTTCTTTAATGTGGTCCTATATGTGTTTGTGGCGCGCTGCGTTGAAATGAGAAAATCAAAACCAGTCACACTGAACGGAACTATTAATTTTTTTCACAATCATTATATGTAGTATTCATATAAAGCTTCATACTTGTGTGTGTACATAGCTTGCACACATAGGCTACAAAGACACATAACTAACTGCCTGGAGCTCTGGCCCTTTGGCCCTCTTAAGAAGCCAACAGCAGCACAGCTACTCAAGAATTCCCAACATTTTATATAACCTCAAACTTTGTTGCCACGTTCACAAGAGCCCCCCACTCGTCCCTATCCCGAAACAGATCAATTCAATACATAACACTCCATTATATCTGTCCAAGATCCATTTTAATATTATCCTTGCGGGAGTCTCTGCATTCTGAATCTCAAGTTTCCGGGGACACCATCGCAACTCCTCTCTTAATTTCAGATTTTGGATATACATTGCTGACATCTATTAGAAGACAACTTTTTGTGCTATACAAATTACACGACGCAGGGCTCGATTCCAGATGAGGTCATTGGATTTTTCAATTGACCTAATCCTTCCAGCCGCACTATGGGCCAAAAGTCGACTGAGCCTCTAACAGTAATGAGTACCAGGAATCTTCCTGGGGGGTAAAGGGCGGCTGGCGCATAAGGCTCACAACCTCACCACCGTCTGTGAGCCCAATGTGGGAACCTCGACGTCTCACAATCATATGGGCCTCCACGGCCTGTTACAAGAACAGCTTTACCTTTCTTTCTCTTAGTATTACAAAAACATAAAAATTAAAATATACAAAACTATAATTTTGTTTGTGGTTCTGTATGGGTGTGAAACTTTGTCTCTTACATTAACGGAGGAACACAGACTGAGGGTGTTTGAAGAGAATATTTGGACCGAAGAGAGACGAAGTGACAGGAGGTTGGAGACAACTGCATAATGAGGAGCTTCGTAACTTGTACTCTTCTCCAAGTATAATTAGAATGATCAAGACAAGGAGAATGAGGTGGGCAGGGGATGTAGCACGTATGGGGAATGCATATAGGATATTGGTGGGAAAGCCAGAAGGAAAGAGGCTACTGGGAAGACCAAGGCGTAGGTAGGTGAGTAATATTAAAATGGATCTTAGAAAGATAGGATGTGATGGTATGGATTGGATTGATCTGGTTCAGGATATGGACCAGTAGAGGGCTCTTGTGAACATGGTAAAAAACCTTCGGTTTCCATAAAATGCTAGGAAATTCTTGAGTAGCTGCAGAATTGGCGGCTCCTCAAGAAGGGCTCAGCTCCATGAGTGAGTAAGTAAGTGTTACATGCACCACGCTTCCGTCTACAATAGCCTGCACGGTGTACTATAACGCGTCCAGCACCAGCTTCTATATTGTGCTCGTTGTGGATTGACAACTGTTTTCCAAACTCATGTTTATAAGTTCCTCTTACGAATATAAACTAGGTGCAAAGTTTCAGTCTGTTCAGTACGAATGAGAGCGGGTTCCACAGCGTTCATTCTTTGTATCAATAACAAGAAATCCAGTTTCTATAGAAATATGGATTCCTAAATAAAATAAGAATATCGTAACATTTTACGCTTCGTCTGTCTGCCAGTTTTCATACACGTATCAATAAGCATAAGTTTGTTTACTCATTTCCGTTTAAGGTTTTCTGAAAGGCGAAAGAAACGTACATTTATTCGTAAGTATCATGACCTTGCAATGAAAACTTAAAAATAGAGGCAAGGCTCTGTCACTAAATGGAAGTGAGCTGTGGGCTTCACGCTACGGCTGCTTTATTTCTGGTATGGGGGACAGAAGTTTTAGCTCCACCATTCTTGACCTCGGTACTAGATGGAGGAGAGTAGTAAGCTTTAGCCCCCCCTGTCGCTTTATCCCAGGGCATAGAGCCCCCGGCGCCCATTGCAGAGGAGGCTGCGCGGGCCCCTGAGCCAGTGTGGACGCTACGGAGAAGAGAAAATTGATCCACGTCTGTTCTGATCGTCTGTTCCACGGCCTAGTCGCGATGACGACTGAGCTATCCTGACTCCTAATATCATAGTTTCGTACATTTTAATATTTTCCTCTTCAGTTAGCGGACATGTGCGTGTTAACGCGTTGTTGATGCATGTAAAATAACTGCAATCTAAAATCGCTTGTGGCGTCTGTTGCTAGCCCTAAAGTAACGTGGATTATAGAATGCTTACTTTAAAACTGGTCAGAAATGTTTGTTCCCTCGAAGTCGGTTGCTCCCATCAGGACGGGTCCGAATGCTTGTCAACAGTCGAAGTGTTTTGCTTTCCACAAATTAAGTGTTTTCCCAATCTTTGCAAATCTTTCGTGTTCACAGAACGCAAACCACGTGGTCCCATTTGAACTGCATAGTTCTTCCGTCTTCCCAGCATATAGCATATTCCAGCATATTGATGGAGACAGCAAAATCGATCGTCTACTGTTCATGTCATGGCCGACCGTGTAATTCTAACTGATTTTCTTTGGTCAATGAACAAGAAATCGGACCCAGTGTCAATTTTATACAGTAGGTCATGCTAATAGAATTTCAGCGAATATGTTACGTTAAATAATGAGAACATCGTAGAATAGAAGTTTTGTATTTTCTCAGAAACACACAAATATGTACCATTCTACGTGTTTGAACGTCACAAAGGCTTCATACAAAAATTTAAGACACCCCCCATAACAGACTATAAGTGCATTGTTAGGGCTATTCGTCAATTCAATGACAGCAAAATGTAATTTAACACACGGTTATCATTACTATTTTGTGTTTATTTGTTTTGTGGTTTATTTAGTCACGCTACCAATAGCTCAAATTATAGAGTTCCAGCCTGGGTAAAAGTTATTATCAAAATAGTGTATGGGGTTTCATCACTGAAGTTTTCAAGACAACATTCAATTGTGCCGTTCACCCAGTCTTTTCCGCACATAGGAAGGCCATTAACTTGCTAGTGAATTTGAAGAAAATGAACCAATAAGTTGAAAGTCCAAGGGTGAACATGGACCATACAATTGTATTAATTTCGAAACTAGTCTAACAAAGGTCAGGTGTCACCACAATAAACGAAAAATTTCGTGACATAACAATGGACTTGCGTGTACAAAAATGTAAAGTACGGTAAATTTATTACGGTCGACGAAATTAGTAGCTTTAACAATTCGATTTAAATTCGAATCAGAGGGTCTAATCCTTGATTAATGAAGAAGAAGAAGACTATGTCGATTATTTGAGAGTTACTGAGGAAAACTAAATCAGGCCTTCTTGTGAATCCTAAACCCGCTTATGCCATTTAACCCACTTTTTAATGATAACTTTTCCAAAGAAAAGAGTATATTTTACGAAAATTTTGCCTGCATACCTAAATTACTGGATGAAATTATTTTATAATACTCCTTGCGCAACTGAGACTACACGATGTCAGAATATAATGCCATAATCCAAATATTTAACTTCGTGAACATTTTCTAATCTAAAATGGAATAAATAAATTTCTGATTTTAGGTAATTGGTAATTTCACAACTTCAGCGACCACTCTGTTAACAGTATGCCTTCGGAGGTATTTATATAGATGCTATTTGTCACAGTTAACACAGGACATGGGTGCTGACAAGAGTCATCTGAACCCCCCCCCCTTCCCCAGATTGTCTGAAAAATCAAAATTGAAGAAGGGAATGAAATATACCTAATATGAATTGTTAAACTGACAGCATTGAAAATTTCTTACTTTTCTATCCTGAACATTCTAAGGAAACCCATAAAGATGGCCCTAAACAGCAAGGCTTGTAAACAAATCCCCCCCCCCACAACACAGAAAACTGTAGCAGAACCAATAAATATAAATGACTATTGTGAAATTCGGTTCATCAGTTCATGAGATCAACTGACTCTAGACAAGCTGGTGACTGTATTTTTCAAGCCTTGTCCATCAGCAACAAGAACTGACAGATTTTGCAGTAGTCACATGCCTTTGCGGTGCTGAGGGTATGCTTGAAACTTGTGACATCTTTCCCATGCAAGCAGGCATCCTGTTCACCAGAACAGTGCTGTATCTCCCCTCTGTCTTCTACAGGCATCTGGGGATTGTCTAAGCTGAAGAAGATGAACGATAAAACAATACTCACGCTGTCAGGATGGTGTATTGAGCTTGAAGGTAATAGAAGCCAGAAAGTTTCGGAAACTGGATCTCTTTCCATCCTCAGGTGAGAAAGAAAGACACCTACTAAGTTGGGCCCCTTTCTCACCTGAAGATGGAAACAGATCCAGTTTCCGAAACATCGTGTCCTCTATTACCTAGAATTCCGGATGATGGAAAAGGTAAAAAAAGCCAGTAATTCTGTATTATCATGTGTGTATTGCATGATCAGTAAGAAGGAAGGAAAAATTGAAGGCTGAATTAATACTGCACATATTTTAATGCTATATGGACAAGGACTGACTCCACGGGTGCTCGGTCTGCCAATGTAATGGAATAGAATAATTCTTGCCCACAGGACACTGCTGGACAAGAAAGGTACCGCACAATCACAACAGCCTACTACCGTGGTGCCATGGGGTTCATTCTTATGTATGACATTACCAATGAAGAATCCTTTAACAGTGTGCAAGACTGGTAAGTATCAACCTGACCTCATTAAAAAAGAAACAGGTTTAATTTTCTTTGCCCCAATGAAACATTTCCACCTGCTATATTTTTAATATGCAGAAAATAAATGTCTCCATGGCCTTAGGAAACACCTGAAATACCAATTAATACCCAGGAAAACCAAAACTATGATGTATAAAGTACTTATAAGATCAGTGCTATCTTATGCCTCTGAGACCTGGTCACTGTCAAGATTGGATGAAAGACTGTTAAGTATATTTCAAAGGAGGATCTTGAGATATATCTTTGGACCAGTGGAAGAAAATAGAATAGGGAGGAAGAGGTATAACCATGAGCTATACAAACTATTTAATGAACCAGACATTATTGGATTTATAAAGGTGAAAAGGCTTGAATGGGCTGGACACATAATGTGTGCCGGCGAGAATAGAACCATCAAGAAAATGCTTAATGCTAAACCAGAAGGAAATAGGAGAGTGGGAAGACGAAGGTTAAGATGGGAAAAATGTGTGTGGCAGGACATAAGAATTTTGGGTGTAAAGAACTGGAGGAATGTAGCATCGAATGGAGAAGAATGGCGAGCAATCCTGAGGAAGGCCAGGGCTCACAAAGGGCTGTCGTGCCAGTGATGCTGATGATGATGATATTTTTAATATAATTATAACCCAATAATAGTGAAATAATTGGGAAAATGTTTAAATATAATCAGCTGGACATGCATTGTTACATTATTTTTATACAGAAGTGCTTATAACACTTTTTGTTCATCAACCCATATAGAAATGATGCTAGAAGAATAAGAAGAATAGAGAAGACGTTTACTTTCTCAGACATTTAGTAAGCACAGTGATATTAAAGTCTGTTAGTTCTGTTTCATGCTGTATGCAAACATTTTACCAATAAAAGTAGTGTATGATATTATTCGTTGTATGGATATCAGTCCTATGTCATGAACCATCTTAACAACAGACTAGTATCAGCTATGACAATTCCAGTGCAGGTACTACATTACAACATTATCTGTACAAGACACTTAAGAGAACTTACCTAAGAAATGTTCTTTGTCAAACATACTGAATCATATTAATATCCAAATTAATTTTCTTGTCTTCTTTAAATACAAATTTTACTTCATATTAGAGCATACAGAGTGCTCCAGGAGGAAAAGTCAATATTCTGGCAGGGCATAGTGTCGGTTGTACTAAGCAAAAGAAATGTGTACATGAATGTGTCCTTTCTGAATGGTTTCCGAGATAGAGTTATTTCACTGTACACTGTACAGGCGAGCAACACGCCATGTCTTCACAAAGTGCACTGATGTTGATGGTGAAATTTTCAGAAATGCATTATACTTTGTAAACTCTACCAACTTTGTCATTTGAACAATAAATACTGGTATTAGAAACAGTACATAATATCTCTTCCCTATCAACAATTTTGGAACTATACAATGAAATAGCTCTATCTCGGAAACAGTTCAGAATAGGACACACGTACATATACAATTTTTCGCTTATAATGACCAATACTGTGACCTCTCAGAATATTGACCGTTCCTCCTGGGACACCTGTATATGTTCCCCATGGCATTTAACTTTCTAGAGATCAGATTTTCTGTTAGTTGTTAGCCAACTCATATGCAACTTGCTTTTTAAAACCTTTAAAAGATTTTAAGCGTTAAATATTATGAACTTTAACAACAACTTGTAGCAAGATTTCATGCACAAGGATAAAAGTTACAATAGAAGTGAAAACTGTAAAATATGCTTATTCCAAATTAGCTTGCATCTCTTTACTCTTGTATTTAACATTAATTGGTTTCACTTTGCAGGGTGACCCAGATAAAAACATATTCATGGGACAATGCACAAGTGATCCTAGTAGGTAACAAATGTGACATGGAGGATGAACGAGTTATCAGCTATGAACGAGGAAAGCAACTTGCTGAACAGCTTGGGATTGAGTTCTTTGAGACCTCAGCCAAGGAGAATATTAATGTTAAGGTAACACGTCAGAAGAACTTTTCACTGCTTAGTCTTAGCTCAAGGGTTTTTATGCAGGAAAGGTATGTAAGATTCAAGATGGATATGAGGTTCTCATAGTGGTCATTATGAAGAGTTCTGTCTTCTGGATGTAACATCACGTTTACTTGTACAGGACTACACAGCAGTATATCCCAGAAGATAGATTTCTTTATGTAAAGAGTGCTGTGGAGTTTTATGTAGTTTTGTCATTACTCCGATGGCAACCCACTTCTCTGGAACAGTTTGTTGATCCTGAAAAGGACCGTGGTTGCCGAGATGCTTGACCGGTGAGGTAGCGTGGTGCGCGCTGGTAGGGAGAGAGGTTAGTTGCGGTGATTTGACTGGCCATAGTGCGGCCGTTGCTGGAGGTTGCTTGATCGCCGTGCGGCAGGTGAGTTGAAGTTGCGTGGTCGCACAGCACGGTCGTAGGAGTCATGAGGCAGTGGCTACACCAGATGCCCAGTGAGTCGGACAGGGACACGACCACTGGTGAGTCCAGGCGAGGTGCCCCAGTGAGTCGGGTGTGAGAGCCGGAGGGCCGAGGCAGTCATGCCTGGCGCAACCTGCCGATGACTCCGAAGACCGAGCACTGGCGACAAAGCCTGCTGGCTGAGGTTGCTTGAATGTGGCTTGATCGTAGACTGAAGTCAGACTCATGCTGCCGGTTTGCGGCTGCTCCTGCCGATGCCTCCGTAGAGCGAGCACTGGCGATGAAGCCTGCTGGTTGATGTTGCTTGAGTGTGGCTTGATCGTAGACTGAAGTCAGACTGATGCTGCTGGTTTGCGGCTGCTCCTTTTTATACACTGCTCAGTGGGCAAAGCGAAACTTGAAATTGAGGAGGAAGAATTTGCAGGGCGCTGATTGGCTAGTGCACATGATGATGTAGATGCGGGGCTAGCAGTGAGTGCAGTATAAATGCGAATGTTTGGAGCAATTGATTGGTTAGTGCGTGTGATGGTGAAAAGTGATGTGAAGAGTGTGCATTGCAGAAAATGCATGATAATGTGGGATGTTCCCACAGTACTATCTTCTTGGATATAACACCATGTAATCTGTTGAAAGTCAACTGATGTTTCAGAGGAATACATATATTGCCTTCTTTCACACTGGTATCTTGCTTGGTTTGTTCTTTGACCCTGAATATGGAGGTGATATGTGCCTCCGAAACTTCGGTTCATTTTCAGTGGATTACAACGCTTAATATCCCAGAATTTAGTACTCTTCATAAAGGCCTCTGTGAGACATTCTAGTCCTGCTTCTTTGGGTAAGATCAAATCTATGTGTAACAGAATAATTTTCAAATCATTTTAGAGTCTTAAAATAGTGCTATTTAAATCTAGTATCTTGATATAGTACACAGACAACAGAATCAAAGATTGGAAATCATGTCACCCTGAAGCCCATGTATACATGGAACTGAATGTGGCAAAAGAACTAACTGAATCCTACATATATTTTTTATAATACCTGAAACAACAATAAATATAAAGAGGTTGTAAGATAGGAACTGACATAATTTAAGTTTTCTGTTGTGCAAACAATGCTCTGCATGTAATGCAGTTATGGGGAGGCAATATTTAGAATTAATAAAAAGTAGGAAATTAAGTTAAAGTAAAGTTTATGTTTATTTATGGATGTCCATGGTTTATGCTGACCATCTTACAGTGTATACACTTTTTCACCTTATTCTTCACTTCCACACTACATGTTTCAGCACTAATGTGCCATCTTCAACTGTCTTTATGCACGTTAAACTATAGTACTGCATGCCATAATGTCTTCATTCTAAAATGACTAAAATCTGTATTCGTCATATAGGACAATGAATTCTAAATAATAAAAAAAAACTTTTCAGGATTCTTCCTACATCGCACTCAAACACGCGAATTATGCCAACCCTCTTTCATGTGAGCATTCTTCCTACATATATTTGTGTATCGTGTTCTGTGTTGTGTCTTGCTCCTGTTACTGCATGTACAGTACAATGCATGCAGTAACAGGAGCGAGACACAACGCAGAACACGATACACAAATATATGTAGGAAGAATGCTCACATAAAAGAGGACTGGCGTAATTCGCGTGTTTGAGTGCAACANGTTTTATGAAAAAGGTACTGGTATAGTGTATCAGTGCATACCACCAAAAATAAGATATGGCTGCACTTCTATTACAATGAAATCCATGTTTTACATGGTTTTGTAATTATCCAAGGCTCTAAGAATTAATTACATAGCTCTCTAATTAATTAGAGATAAACACTTCTTGCCTTTAGACTAAAAGTGGGTCATTATTCACACCACTTCATAAAAATGTACCTAGTAAAGAATTCCTTTTAATGAAATAAGTTCTCTTTTTACAGGCAGTATTTGAGCGACTAGTTGACATCATATGCGACAAAATGTCAGAAAGCCTAGACACAGACCCCAACATTATAAATTCTGGTTCTAAAGGAACTCGACTAACTGAACAGCCAGCGGGGCCTCAGAATGGTAGCTGCAACTGCTAACCACCTCCCTTAATTCATACACTCAGTAGTCACTTCATCAACCTGACAACAATGCGATGACATGTCACAACATTTGTCCAGTTTTGACTGTTACAACAATAAAATAGGCAAATGATAACAAGAGTATGAAACAAAGTCTGATACAGGCTGGGTTTTAACATATATTATTTCATAGTGGTTCACACTGCTACAAAAAATTTGTGTAAAGCTGCAAGATTGTTTATGATTGGAGCAAGAGTAAAGTTCTTACTGAGATAATGGCTAAATTCTTTGGTGGTTGTGGTACTAAAACCTTGTGCAGTCATATTTAAACAGTTCATAATTTTAATCATGTTTTTTAAAAAAGAATTAAAATGAGAAAATTGTTTGGGAAAAATGTGGGCAGTATATTGTGTTGCTCTATGAACGATTAAGGGAACGTTTATGTATATGTGTATTTATGTCTGTTACACACATACACAGATACTCCAACATTTTACCTCTAAGCAGCTTTCTCAATCTTCCATAATTTAATCTCTGTATTTGATGCTGTCAAATTAAAAGTCTCAGTTCTGTTATAATTTTATCTTTCATGTCTCTTTTTTGTTAGATATTCATCTTGGCAATGAAACCAAGATTTCAGACGTCTTGACCTAAGCCATTTATGTTTCCATGTTCATGGTATAATTTATTCATAATTCTACAGCGTTTCTAAGCAGGTTGCCACTGGTGTTGCCATATGGCAGCAAAGTGAGAAAACTTCCATTCAGCTGAGGGTTTGTGATATTTCACTGGTCGGCTGTCTCACTGTACAGCCAGGATCTACTATAATCACAGTTCTTGTTACTACTCAGACAGTAACACAGTTGTGAAATATTATTATGCCTATTAAAAGTTAGCCTGAAAGAAAGACTTGATTTTCTTTTCTGAGAATAAGAAATGATCTCTGGAATATTTGTAGAAATCTATAATACCAACTGCATCGGCTCCTATGCTTAGTTTCAAAATGGCTGGAGCCATAGTCAGTGATGCACATGACATATGAATTTACTGAAGATAGTCAATTGATAAAGGGAACCTTAAGAGGATAATCTTGAAATGAAAACTGCATGGTATAAGTTACATTCCTTGGAATTCATATTGATTTGTCATTATTCACAATATTGTAAGTAGATATAAAATTTAATGTTTTAATACTTAACAAGTAGAATTTTTTCATTGGTCAATATTTTAGTAAATACTTTTCTGTAATATGTAAAAGTGCTGTCTTATGTTACTGCAACAAGACATAGCATCCATGTTGTCTGTGAGGTAATCAGCCCACTCTGTTATAGAGTTACAACTCACGTGGGGCTCTTATTTGTTGCCTAGTCTTCTTAGCGTAAAATATTAGATAGGCTTCCTTCCACTTTGTTAGTTTGAAATTAATGTTATCTATTTTCTGCTGCCTTGCCTTATTCTAAAAGAATCTGCATATGCAGTTTATACAGCATTTTGTTCTTCAGTGTCATTTTGAAATCTAAAATGGGTTACAGTTCTAAAGGCATGAACTATCTGGTTATCAGGTACAGCCTGGTTTTCAGATCTTTGCATTGCTGTCATTGTATAAAATCTTTTGTTTTTAATTTAAAGTTCGGTTATTCAGGTTAAAAGTGACCAAAATTAATAGTTCATATGCCAAATAATATCATTATTTTCCTTTATATTTCAATTCCTATATAAATTTATCAAAACCAATTTAATGGCAGAAATTTATTTGAATATATTTGATATCCCACAATTGGATTCAGCCTCTTGTCAAAGATAAGTACAGATATCTGAAATATCAACAGTTATAACCTACAAGTAATCAGCACTCATAAATATATAAAACATAATGTGCATCTTAAAAACCTTTCTGGGTTTTGAGTATTAAAGTGAAAGAAAAATGTTATTTTTGCTGTGTTTGTTGTACTCAAAATATATTAACTGTTGAAGAAGCCATATAGACTGGAATAATAATTGTTGTGAAAGCCATGTGGTGGATTGGAATGCTATAGACTTGCTGCCCACAAATGACTCATTTGAGTTTCAATTTAGGTTACTAGGATTCACAATGGATTTATTAATATCTTGCTCGTGGGTGCTCTCCTTTGCTGTGGGATATGTACATAATGAATGAATCTATGTTACTTTGTGTATGTTACCAAACCCCAATTTAATTTGCCCCAAACGATACACGTTTATTAGGTGTTGATAATATTGGCACTTAATGGTCAGTGTTGATGAATCACAAAAGCTTCAGTAAAAAAGTGTTGCTTTCCCTTCTTACTTTGTGGACAGATAAGTCCATTGTGTGAGACTGGATATACTTATTGAGAAATGAATGAGACACTCACTTGTGGGGTGAAATGGTAGAAAATGAATAAGAATTAATCTAAGTAAACACATAGAGAACTGGAGATGGTGAGTGTCAAAGAACAGCTGCTGGTCTGCATTACTTCATTTTGTTTCACATCTATCATTTCTTCAGCAACTGGAAGAGCTCATTGTCTGTATTTCTTATTTGTTAATAGTGAATTCTCAGACCCAATTTATTGTATAAAACTTCCATTTTCCTCAATTTAAGTGTATATAAGGAGATATGTGAGAGGTGATATATAATTGTAGTGATAAAATAAATATCTGCTTAAATGTCATCATGATATAATACTTGAAACTTCCAAGAATCTGGGAAGGAGCAATGTCAATTTAGCAGACTTATAAAATATGCTGCAAATATAGGTGAACTAAACATTTTCTCCCAGAGAAGTCAGTCATTGAATAATCAATGTTCTGCATGAATGTACAATAACAAAATTATTTTTAACTGCTGTCTTCTTATGTGAGCCTTATATACATCAGATTTAACTGCAGAAGAATTTAGAAGAAATGTATGGTACTCCCTGTGCATGTATAGATAACCTGACTATTGTAATTATGTTCATAATTGTTCCAGTAAATCAAATATTTAAATGTCACACATTTTTCTACAGCACTACTGATGTAGTGCCACAGAGTAAAAGTTAATATAAATGTTGTCATTAGGGAGCCGTAAAAATGCAGTAAAACCTGGTTGCAAAGGATATAAAATCCACAACTGTAGAAGAGCACTCCTTGCAACAAAACACATTTTTAAAAATATTGTCATAAATTAATGGGATTGTTCATTTAAAAATGTGATTTTGTGCAAGGAAGGTACAAGGAAGTTTACCCATTATGAATACAGTCTCAATGTGACCTAGCTCGTTAAATCAGGGTTTTATAAAGGAGAAAATATAGCAGCACGTTTCTGGTGATTTTAAGTGCTTTAAATATTTATTAGATGTTTTATAGATTTCTGCAGTCTAACTTTCCCTGTCTCTTGTTTACAAAGGAACTATACTATCGAAATGATGGCAGTTTTCTCTTCCTTTCTATAATACTGACTTCAAAATGCCTTATGAACCCTCATCAGTATTAACACTGAACAATAACCCAAATCTGAATGTTTCAAGATATATTTCTCTATCCATGTTATTACAAGAGATTTTGAATTTAACTTCATGCCACATTTATTGTGCAATAAAAAATTTTATTCTTAAATACCAAATTCTCTTGGCCCACGTCATCATATATATAATTCCTTATGTACAGAAGCAGCAGAATGAAATGTAAGCCTACGGTGAAGTGGTTAGCTACAAGTGCTGATCAAACATTGCAGTTGACACTGAGTTTAGGCAGAGTAGAATTCACTTATCTCCTGATGTTTTGTTCACTTTTTATGCAAGAAGTTGAATTAAAAACGTTGGTGGATTCTAATATGATGATATATATGATCTTAGTCATAACTGGCTTCACAACTCCACATATTTTCGACACCTTTTGATTACAATACATTTACTTCATTATGAAACATGATATTGTGAGTCATCACAAAAAGCTTTTGTTGATGTCAGCGTTATGAATAAGACTTTGGTGTCAATGCTGAGAATCATGGTATCAAGTATGGTACAGATAAGTAAGTAAGGATACACTGCAATATCTCCATTCATACACAGTATTATGGCCTGCATTTGGTCATTATTTGAGTCAGTTTGCTATTGTGATAAAGACTGTGTTCCTCAAACATTTCACTAACACTTTTCTCAGATGTTACACACCCTACATACACAGATAAGCATTAAGTACTAATGTTTCAAACTGCCACATTATGACAAAAAACTAGATTCAATGGGTGGAACTTTTATGCAGAAGTTTAACATCATAATAAGTGAACAAACATGATAAGTAAAACATGAATATCTTAAAATGTTTTAAAATTCTTGTAAGTTTAGTTTTGAAAATGAAAAATGTAAGTCATGTTTGACTATACATAGGACCAAACATTAACTAATGAACAAAGGAAGAAAAATTAAAGTTTCTTGAAGTTTCTAATAACAAGGGTAGATTCATTCTGAGTAAAACTCCACAAGGGAAACAACATGAGACTCTGTTACATAATTTAATTCCAGTGCATCCAAATACAAGATGAATTAATTTAATTATCCTCTAAATCATTGCACTTTATCATAGTAGGTATGTCAGTGGCAATTCAATTATGTGTGTCATATCATATTAAGCATGGCAAAAATTAAATTGGAACAGTAAAACTACAGTCATCACATACATACCAGCAACATATTGTCATGGCCATCTCTTTGAATAATTTGGAGTATCAATTTGGGAATAATGTGACACAAGCCACATGAGGGAAATGTATTTATACTGAGATCAACCTTAATTTTCACAGCCCTGGATACCTCAAACTGTGTGTATGTATATATTCTGTGCAGTATGGAGTCAGAAGATCCCTGAAGGAAATTGAACATGTGGAATATTTTCTTACAATTACAGTGTGAGAATGCATACAGAAATACACAGTCTTACACATTGAGAATTTGTTACTTAATCCGATATGCATCATTTCAGTACTTGAAATGTACGATTACTATTATAAAAATACCGTGCATCATTCAAAATAACGCATTTAATTTAAGTGAAATCTTATAAAAAGGACAATATCAATCCGTATAATCGTGGGTAGTCTAGACATCATAAGACTTAGTCTCAAAGCAAAATAATTTTATTTGAAGAAAACCAGTACTAAAGAGAACATTGCTCATAGGCTTGCACACGTAAAATAATGTACTCTCTTGTTATTTTTCTAATCATAACAAGCAGAAAGTTTATCTATTCTATCTACATTACATTAGTATAATGCCACTTATTAAAATAAGCAATGAATGTAATTTTCTGTTCATTTATTTATTCAGATATCTGTAAATGTAAGTAAATGATTGTTCCACTTTAGAGTTTCTTTGTGTTATTAAATACCTACCATGTTAAAACCTTCTTCCTCGTACAAACCGAATAAAAAATAACATTTAAAAAAAACATTAAAAATAGTCTGAATCTTACAGACTGCGAGTGTCATGTGTTGATTCTTAAAAATATTTCCTTCATTGCCAACAATTAAAAAGCAGTGTATTGTTGACTGGTTGCTATTAAAAATTCATCAGAATGTACAAGAACAAACTAACTATGCTTGCGCTATGAATGTGCAAAACAGGATCTTGCCTAGGATAATTGATTTAAACCACAATATTTTTACACCGATATTCATAATTTTCTGTGATGTTTAATATTTAAGTGTGGTATTCTTACCCCATTAAACTTCTGCATGTGATCCATATCAATTTGGATCACTTCTAAATACATACCACTCACAACAAGAAATATATGTATGAAGGGATAACATGTTAATGTGTAAAAACTGTAATATGCAAGTTGTGTTTTCACTTTCAGAAACTGTCAAAACATAAGCAAACATGAACAATATGTTTTCTCCAAAGTTCATGCACTTATCCATTAGTGTCAGGTAACTAAAAAAGTAATTCTATGAATTTTTTGGAGATAGATATAAAAGAATAAATTTGCTTAAAAGCAGTATATAAGTGTCAGCAAAGTCACAGTTATAAGCATCGTGTGTTTTCGAGCAATGAATAAAGTTCACTTCTTCCAAGCATCAGAAAAATTGTAACACTGAAGAACGTTCGAACCACATAGTTTTGTGCCATCATATAATTGTATACTAGCAAATGACTATCAAGCAATATCTACATGTAGGACAGTATCTCTTCTGCGCTTTAACTTACCAAAGTTGGTAATATATGTAGCATATTATTGAATAAACCAGAGATCAAAGCGTAATTAAATGTTATGTATCATTTCTGGCATTGGTGGTTGCATTTGGAATTAAGAAATCGTCCTACATATTCTATCTTTCATTGTAAAAAGAACTATTACTGTAAAAAATCTGAATTAAGGTTTTAAATAACTGTAGTACAGGTGTGGACTCTGTTAGATGGAAAATGTATTATATATTGTAAGATGTACTTAAACATGTATACTATTATGTGAAAGATATATACTTAATATGTCAAGCATGGCAAAAACCAGTTTTCATTAAGTTTTATGTACAAAACTGCAGCATAATGTGATTCAAATTATTGTAAGCTCCTCCTGAAATTCCAAATTGTATGAAAAATGTTTGAAGACTGAAATTAATACAGAAATGAGCATTGTGCTCATATTTACAAAGCTAGACTACCAAAGTTTTTTTATTTATTTCTCCTTCAAATGTATACCAAAAGGGCCAAATAAATACACAATTGGATATTTAGAAATATGTCATGTCTACACACTGCTTTGGTTTATTAAATTTATAGCAAAAAAATAAGAAGTTTTACATTTTATACACAATTTATAATTCCATTTAAATCTGCTTACAACATGAATCACATACAGTAAACACTCATTTAACTTCCTTCATTTAAGGTTTTTCCTCATTGAACATTTAGTTTTAATCATCTAAATCCCATAATCTCAGTGCCAAAAGCCCTCCATTCAAGATTTACCTCCTACTGTTCAAATCCATTGCTCCACCAAAAACACTTTGGATAGGAGTTTTGGTGTCAAACATTGCTATTTGATTGAACATGCAGTATCAATTCTGAGCTCACCAGACATTCCTTGAGTTACTTCACACACACACACACACACAAAAAAAAAAGGGGGTTTGAAGATATACAGAATAGCTTTAGAGTGACACAAAGTGAAAATTCATTTCACTTATTTCCCTAAATACAAAATGCAGATTCAGTACCTTTGTTAAATTAGCAATATAAACATCATTAAACTATCAGAGCTTCAGCTGTTACAAAGTTTCTACTTGTTTTAATATTAACATTTTTTTAAATTCAGTACTTTCTTTCAGGAATTATTGCTTGTCACTTCAGTTTACATAAGTTGCTACAAGTTTATTACATCAATAACAAAAACACTTAGAACTGGAACTTTCGCTACATGATTGTGACAGCATTATCAACATAAAAATAAGAGATGCTTATGATACATGAAGAGACAGATGAATCACATTATGTTGAATCATGTTAATATTACCTACATTTAAAAACAGTGATCCACAGTACAGCTTTAAGAAGACATAATGGCTCTGTCCAGCCTCAATTTATAAAATCTTTATATAGATATTCATCAAAACTTGGAAACGAATACAAGTCACCCACAACATAACCATTTTTAACAGCAAAATGTAGTAATATGCTGCTAATATTTCATAGGACGTTGCATTGCTGCATAATAGTGAATATAATGGGCCTAAATCCTGTACTCTCTTTTGCATATTATTACACAAAAGGCTGGGACCATGGCATATCAGTTCAATTAAAACAAATAAACATTACAGGTGGATTATACTGTTGAAACGGTAATTTCTTATACAATGTTGGTGAGAAACAAAATGAAGGTTGCTTATTTACTGAACCAACAAGGAGGGTAGACAAAGAAAGTAATGTAAATATCTAGAAGTTCCATAACCTAACTGTGGTGAGTGATGTTAAATTTTGTGTGTGAATAAAATATGAATCATAGGAGAACAGTGTTTTTGTCAGTAAGTTTAAAGAAGTATATATTACATCCCATGTGTAGGTAAAACCAGGTCCCTCTGCAGACAATATGTGAGAAGCTCCTGGTAATAAAGAATCATGTAACAGTGAAGAAATACATGATCAGAGCATGCAAAATATATCATTGTATCTGATAATAAAAACAATATTAGGTTAAAAATATGTTTATGTCAATTGGAGAGAAGAAAGGGAAATTTTGAAACTTGAGAAATACTGAAATGAATTCTAAAAATTAATAAAGAATTGTTCTATAAATGACTGTACATTGTAAATAGCCATGATGTGTGTTTGCCTGAATACATTTGTTTCATTTATCATGGATAATTCCTGCAAACTACTCTGTTTGTATTGTTACAAATGTGTAATTAATATCCCTGTGAAGTGTTAGAAATCAGTGACTAGAAAGAATCTTTTTCTGCTGTCATTGACATAATGCAATACTTTATTTGAACTGTGAAGGTGAAAGATCAAATACTCATATTTCAAGACTTGGAATTATATACACTCTGTACAGAGTGTAATGCAGAATATTTTTCCACACATCACAGAAAAAAAAGGAGCCTGACAGAAAAACCAAAAAGCTTTGAAACGACCAGTTTTGTGTAATAGTAATATAGATATTAAATATTGTGCACACACAGTACAATGTTTCTTGAGTGGACTAGTCTGTTGTTGAAAGCATGAAAAAAGTCACTTCTATTAATGGTTTCCTTATCAAAAGGCTGCAAAAATATCTCGGCGATTCTTTGCTACTCATTACGAATAAATATTTACATGTGCATATGGCATCTCTAATATTCAATTTTGTACAATATTACAGGTAACCTCAAAGTAAAGTCTTTAAAAAATTATTTAATAAATGTGTAAAATGGGTGAGAGAGTAGATCACTTGTAATAGTATGGGCAGAGAAATAAACAGTTAAAAATATTCATTAAACTGCTCTTAGATGATGAGCAGAGAAGGTATCAGCACAGAGTTCAGTGTAGAAGACAAAAATAGTATACTGAAGATGCTGAAGTCTCAGTCTTCTGAACATATGGAAGTGGATGCATAGACAAGCAGTCAAAGACAAATACTACAGAAGTATTTACATTGGTCTCCTAGGCTATGTAGCCTGCTAGGTGATTACCAGTGTTTGGAGGAAAATTCTCCCCCCATCTCCAAGTTAAAATGTAAATTCTTACCACTGTGGACACTTAAAATCTCAATACAGAAGTAGGGAGTGTAACAGTCTTTCTAAAAGTGAATTCTTGCCATTATATATTTAATGGGAAAATAAAAATAATTAATTGTAATTGGTTATAACACACTTTATTGTGATAATTTAAAAAACAAATGTTACAAAAATATTAAATATAGTATATTTTATAATTTAAAATTGTTACACATAACACGTAAGCATGTGCACATAACAATTAATACTACTATATTACTACTCTACAACTTTTGTGTGAAACACTGTTCAATTGCTGCAAAAATACAGAACATCAAGTTTACTCTTGAGTAAATTTCCAGATATGATTAGCTTATGGCATCATGTTTTAGTCAAGATTTCTCATTTACAAGTCCATAAAAATTGAACAGAAGATTTTTAAATTGACAGACATAACATAAAATACACATAGACAAATGGACAGATATGAAGACAAGACTATAAGACAGTTTCATGGATTTGTGATATAGTCATTCCCTTAAAATAATACATAAATGTATGCAAAACTCGCCCCAATTTTGTCTGTGAAATGTGCAGATCTGCACATTCTGCAGACTGCTGTGAGGTTATACTGTGAGAGCATGAACCTACATAGTTCCACACCTGCAGTAAGTTGTAAAATGTTTCAGTACAATAACAAAAATATTGGTAAAATTTTTCATCGGCACAGATAGGTTTTCTGAAAGCACCTATATTAAATCTTAGCCAAATTGTGCATGAATACAACTGTATTTTTAATAATTCTTGAGAAACTGGTGACCCCCCCACCCTTTGACTAGTTTCAAAAACCATGTTGTAAGATGTTTATAATATTAATTAATGTAAAGAATGACAATAAAATTGGAGCCTGTAATCTCTTCTGTAGTCCTTTGGAAAATCTGCTAATAAAGCAATAATATAATACTGTTTGTGAGAGATATCATATGTATTCATGGACTGTACAAACACTTAGGCAGAAAGCCATGTAATATACAACATATTCTTTGTACAAATTGTAAAATAATATACAGTCATAACAGTTCATTTAGATTATAGGCCCAGGTTTGTGTCATATGCAGCAAATTAATTTCTGAACTAAAAAAAGGTAAAGATATCTCTGTAATGGGCCATGGAGGCCCATAGGGTTGTGAGATGTCGAGGCTCCCATATTTTCTCTAGATGATCGGCTCACAGATGGTAGTGAGGTTGTTGGCCTTATGCGCTGGCCACCCTTTACCCCCTGTAAGATTCCTGGTACCCATTCTGTCAGTGACTGAGCCAAACCCAGGGCCATAGTGCAGCTTGAATTGAAAAATCCAATAACCTCACTGGGAATCAAACCTGCGACCTTCCAGCTTGTAGCACAGTGCCTCAACAAACTACACTAACGTGTGTCCCAATTTCTGAAGATGACTTTTAAATTCAGACTTTGAAAAGTCTCTCTATAATGAAAACAATGAGGATGGAGACATCATATCTTGGCCTCGCTCAGGGCATTTACAATACTGTCCATCTCCTCAAAAACCTTATCACCACATTGTTTAACCACTGTCATAAATTACAAAAATGAGATTAATGTCAGGAAACCACTGCATAAACCAAAGTGTTTCAATATTGTCACTAAAGAGTTGAATGGGGGGATACATATAACAATGGCACAATGGTCCAGTTGGAATTTGAAAATATAAGGATAATATATGTAGCACGAATGGGGGAGAAAAGGAATGCATATAGGATATTGGTGGGAAAGCCAGAAGGAAAGAGACCACTGGGAAGACCAAGGTGTAGGTGGGTGAACAATATTAAAATGAATCTTAGAGAGATAGGATGGGATGGTACGGATTGAATTGATCTGGCTTAGGATAGGGACCAGTCAAGGGCTCTTGTGAACATGGTAATTAACCTTCAGGTTCCATAAAATGCTGGGACATTCTTGAGTATAGCTGCAGATTTGGCTTCTCAAGAAGGGCTCAGCTCCATAAGCAAGTAATATACATAACAATGTCCAAATGTAAATATACATTTCTCAGCCACTAGTACTTGTATTAACATATGAATATATAAAGGGCAATATGCATGGAAGACAAATCCAACAAATATAATACTGTGCTGTTCACATCAATTAATGAGGTTATGGATAGTATCAGCACTGTTCTTCTTCATCTGGTTCCTTTCTTCTTAGACTCAGTTCCATTCTGACTTGATGTATTCAGGTCACCTTTATAGAGATCCCTTAATAATGTTATATTTTAGCATCCTGTTGCACTGATTTATGTCCATGATTTATTCTGACCGTCTTACAGTGCATACATTTATTCACCTTACTCTTCTCTCTTGCACTACATGTTTCAGCACAAAAGTGCCATCTTCAGGTGCTTTTCGTTGTACATCAAACTACTTCATTGCATGCCCTGTTGTCTTTATACTAAAATAACTAAAATATATATTCGTCATATATATTGATAAATTGAGCAGTATAACACACGCAGTCACAGGAGCAAGACACAACACAAAGCACAATACACACAAGAAAGTAGGAGGAATACTCCGATAGAAGAAGATAGGTGTGACTCGCGTATTGAGATATGACATAAGGATGACAAATCCTGAACAGTTTTAATATTTTTAATATTTAAAATTTATCAATATATATGATCAATATATATTTTAGTTATTTTAGTATAAAGACAACAGGGCATGCAATGAAGTAGTTCGACGTACATCGAAAAGCACCTGAAGATGGCACTTTTGTGCTGAAACATGTAGTGCAAGAGAGAAGAGTAATGTGAATAAATGTATGCACTGTAAGACGGTCAGAATATATCATGGAGATCCCTTAAGCCATATCATGTTGTCATCCTCATTAGTGCTACTGATTTGGCTTCAAAATTATTGTCTGTCTTGGGTCTGAATTATCCGTGTTCATGTCATCTACCATCAATCAAATTCACTCACATATTTTTTTCTGCCATCTTATTTATATTTTGGTACTGTTCTGTAGCCTATACAGCTCATATTTCTTCTATGTTGACTGTAATATGATGAGATGTTCGATTTTATGCAGATACATATTCTAATACTGCAGGCCATTTCTAAGATATTTAAGTATGTGCCCACATCAGGGAGCATGCAGATTCCTCCCCATACACTTCCAGAGAACAAAGATAAGTGTTTTACCCTCAACCTTATACCATGAGATACAGGAAAACCGTGCACATGGCCACTTGGGTTCGATCTAGTCCACATATTCCAAATTTCTTTTTTAACGTCCTAACAATGCAACTAGTCCTGGACTAATGAGCATTTTTATTCTCACTTAAAATACTACTACTAGAACTAAACTCTGAGACCACACCCACCGGTGTGTCCCAACATCTGGTGTCCTGAGCACATTGTTGTCGCACCCGTATCACTCACTATTTACACTAACACACACTTCCACTACACTAGTTCAAAAGGCTTGAGTCTCTTGTGCCTTCTCACTGTCCTCGCGTTGTCAAGAAGCTGTATTGCTTCCATGTTGGTGTGGTGGTGAAGCCGACCTTCATGCTTCTTAGCTATCCTTTTAATTTCAGCAGTGACCATCCTAATCCCCATGGATGTCACTATTATGGGCATACCAAGGGGCATTTACTATGCCCCTCAGCACTTTGTTCTGAAATCTCTGTATTCTTTGAATGCTACTCTTACTGGCACAACCCCACAGCTGTATTCCATAAGTCCAAACCAGTTTTATGACCTGGTTGTACACTAGTATTTTGTTTTATTCCAAATGCTATCCCTTTTTGCATCAGTGACAATCTGGCTTTAGTGCAGCAAACCATAGTCACATCATGGAATTAAAAATATATTATTTCAAATAAAGCTGCATTTGTTTCATTTCTTTTTTTTAATTTTTTACTATATAGAACTTTAAAAGTGAGCCATAACATTATAAATATAAAGCATTCAAACATGAAAAAATCTCAACAAAAAGTGTGACAAAAAATTTTACAACATGATATTATTTATAACACATCTTCTTCTGATGTACAAAGTGTATCACAAGAGCAAAGTTCATCCATGGTTATTGTGCTGTCTTCAAGAGGCACTTCAGAAAGAGTTCCATCAACATTTACAGACATGAAATGCATTCAAGCTTCAAGATCAGCATGAGTTCCAAACTCCGGCACTGACACAGCCACACAATGATTGGTAGAACAGAAAAAAACGTAATATTGGGTAGCTACAGGCAAGTATTCATTCTTAAAAGTAATGCTGAAGTTGACAGAAAGCATAATTAATTTAAATCTCTTGTACATGAAGTGGAAGCTTCAGGATTTCTGAAGAACAGGATCATTCAACTGACCAATGGTATTCATACTGAAAGCAAGCAAAAAATAGAACACCTCATTGTTCATTTGTAATCGAAGACTTGTCAGCTGCAACTGAAGTAGAAAAGTAGTGGGAACACCAATCTGACAAACATCCATGGATGAGGACTCTCAAACATCATTCTACAGGTACAGTGTACATTCTTTAGCAGCACTGCAAGTGCAATCCATCATGTCCAGCTCAGTATCAATGATTGGGATACTGATCTTAATAGCTACACCCACATGGTTCATGTCTACTATACGGATATACAGTGTCATACAATGAGAGGCTGTAAATAATAAGTGGATCATAAATTAATATGGTTGCTTACTTCATTATCTTCTATGTTCTTCATGGCACTACAAGCATTATATATATGCTCGAGAACCAAATTTTCGGATTTTCGCCACTGAACCACAAAGTTGAATCATAAATAGGACATGAGAAACAGTGAAAATATGAAGGAATAATAACCAGCAATGGTGCTTATACATAACACAAAATTTCACACCACTTCACAAGAAATGTTTCTGGGAAAAAGAAGGAAGGATTAAGATAACGAAATTCTGTCACTAGTCTCTTGACAAGCCACATGGTATGGCGAGATATCATTTATATAATGTTTAGGTGGTGAGTATTGAAAAAAAGAAATTTGACTTTTTCATTATTAATTATTATAAGCCTGCAAACTAACAAATTATTATAAAGAATATATTGTAAATTAAGTTATGTACAATATTTTCTATACATTAATTTATTTTAACACAATCTCAGTTCAGTAAATCACAAACCAATCTTAGTTTCCTTCATCAGCCCAGTGGACATGTCGACTGTTATCAAAACCATTGAAGTCATCTTGCAATTTGTGTTGCATACTATTACTGTCATCATCTCTCTTCTGCTTGTATCGTTCTCGAACCACAAAATAGCAGCCAATCAGTATTATGAACTGCAGAAGGAGCCATGCAATTACAAGACCAATAATAGCGCCAAAATAAATACAGACTGAGCCTGATGTATCTGAAAAACATAACATTACACAATAATATTGTACTTCTGCATCATATTGTGTGTGAACTATTTATTGCATGTTCCATTGGCACAATTCACATTGAATAGATTTATACAGTTTTCACTCTACTGCATGAATCTACCAAATTTATACATCAATTATGTTGATAGAACATGTAATAAATAACATTATACAAATTCACCCATTCATTCTTCAGTTTGCTTGTAAATTTATTAAGTATCTTCACTATTTGTTTGCATAACCATATTTGTTATTTATTACTTCAACTGTTTAAATTAAAATGTAGGCTATTAGAGATATAATTATAATAAATTTTTTTATATTTCTATGGAACTATGAAACACACATTATTATGAAAACGACAAAAACAATCCTTACTAAAATTTGATTTTGTAATAACCATACCTATTCTATTATTTGGATCTATATGCTGGATGTTAACAGAAGAATAAATATGAGGAATGGAGATGTCAGGAATCCACTTCTTTAGAATGAATGCAGGGTTGAGAATGACAGATCATCAACTTCATAAAATATATGGGAAACACCAGATATCAATACAATAATGAAACACTATCAAACGATACGGTTACAAGATGTAAAACGAATCCTGTAAATTGAATCCTGAATTAATTTTATCAATATAAACTGAAGCACAGATGAAACCAGGTCTGTCAGTCCAAAAAAGGAAGGAACAATCTTAACCCTTGTAACAGAACAGGCTAAGTTTAAACTATGATGTTGATGACAATCCCTTATTAACATTAACGCTGTGTGAGGATGTATTGTAAGAACAAATAGGACACATTTCGTACTTTGGAAATTTCCAACCAGAAGTGTTAATTTATTAATAATGTTCTAATGACTGCACAAACTTTTTGGCATAAAATGAAGACCAAGAACGATTATTAATGATGCAACAGAAAGTACTGGCGAGGAAGAGGCACACTCTATTTTAAAATTTTTATCCAAGCATTTTCTTCAAACGATGGATTAATGTTATAAAAACCCTAGTTAAGACAAATTACCTGACCAAGATTCAAATGGTGTACTTCTGCATAAAGGTTTCTGTATGTCTAGTTCTCATACTTCAAAACCACATCCTTCTTAGTACTTACCTTCAACACCAACTAAAATCTTTCCATTTGTTTCTGATGCTGATAAAAGAGAACTTGGAATCAACTGTGGACTGTACACTTTAAGTGACATTTCCAAAGGCATTTCTTCATACAGTGTGGCACTGGTAATGGCTTCTCTTCTACGTCGACCATATGAAATAATTCCATTCCCACAATCTGTCTAAATAAACAGTCCAAATTAGACAAGAGAAACTTGAGACGAACACTTTTATAGTTCACTTTTTAGGTGTTCCTTCAAAGTAAAAAATGTTAAAAATGTGTCTCTACTTACTGAGGGGCACATTCCTGGACAGAACTGCACCATGACACTGAAGCGAACAATAAGTGAACGAGGAAATTTGAATGCTCGAAAGTTTGCAATTAGAGACTTAGAATTTGGGCCAGCCTTGGTGAAAGCTGGAAAGGTGAGAGGGTCAGGAGGGCAGCCTCTGTCATTCAGCAGAAGAATTGATTCACTTCCATCTTCATTAGTTGCCACTAAATGTCCTGCCATGATATCAAATGGACCTAAAACATGCACATAAAACAATTCAGAACTGTAGAACTGTTGGACAGTCAATACATAAACTGTAAGAATAACAGCCATGACAGCTGCAACACACTAATTGATCTTATCTTTATTTTTAGTGTTGCACCCATCAATGATATTTATAATATACTGAATGTGTTTGGTATTTGATAATTACAAAATAATATTTGGTGTAGAAGTTTTACAATTTCAGTTATTATGAAATACCTAACATAATTAGGAGCTTCATAACTTGTACTCTTCTCCAAGTATAATTAGAATGATCAAGTCAAGGAGCATGAGGTGGGCAGGGCATGTAGCACAAATGAGGGCAAAGTGGAATGCATATAGGATACTGGTGGGAAAGCCAGAAGGAAAGAGACCATTAGGAAGACCAAGATGTAGGTGGGTGGATAATATTAAAAGGGATATCAAAGAGATATGATGGCATGGTATGGATTGGATTGATCTGGCTCAGGATAGGGACCAGTGGAGGGCTCTTGTGAACATGGTAATGAACCTTCGGGTTCCATAAAATGCTGGGAAATTCTTGAGTAGTTGCACAATTGGTGGCCTCTCAAGAAGGGCTCATCTCCATGAGTGAGTGAGTGATGAGTCACTGAATAGTAATCATAGTGGAACTTAATGTATAAATCTGAAATCGAGCTTGCACATCAAATAACATAGATATTTAAGATGCAAAATGCCTGCCAGTCACTCTACAAACATCCATAACCAAGTATTTTAATACATATGCATCAAAATATATTTAGTTGTGTCCATAATTTTAATTTACATCATAATAAAAATGCTAAGTGTATCATGTAAGTGTATCTAATTCTATACTATACAGTATACGATATACAGCATCGTATACAGAAAATGTAATTACTGGTGTGCAAGCTCTCACAATATAAAAATGGTGGGAGGAAAGGAACTCAAATTTATTACCATTGTCAGGCTCTACATCAATCCTAAATTCGAGTTCTTGGCCCAGTTGTGCCTCTCTGATGTTAGCATTTCCTGTACTGCGGTCAATGATATGGATATGCACAGTTGGTACAACTGATGTTGTGTTGAGAACAACAGTACCTCCTCCTGCCTGGTTGCTGTAAAGAAGTCATTGCTTGTGTTGTAGTCACTGTCATATGCCAAGGGCATACATGTTCTGAAATACTTGAAAACAGCTCCAAAATCAGATATTTATCAAATTATTTACTACCTCTGACCAGAATGATATAACATTCCCATCATACAGAAGTTGTAAAATTCACATATATCGTCTGAGCCCTTATATTTTTAAATGAGTCTAGCAGTAATGGCAAATAAGGGCAACTTCTTCCTCAGGGAATACAGATCAAAATACTAAATCCCAGGTGTATTTCTTAAGAAATTCCCAAGTGTAATTCTAAAAATTAAAAATACACTTCAATGACACTTAATTTTCACAGCAGAAGTTAAAATAGTCCTAGTAAGCTTTCTACAGGTATCATAGAACAGACAATATTTCATATTTTGTAGGCATCTGTAAGTCTCAAGGTTAAAAGATCAAATCAAGAAAAATCTTGATCTGAATTAAAATATTGATATTAAGGTCTCAAACTTCAACAACTTTCACATAACTGCTTTTGCTTTACACTGTAGAAGCAATAAGTTGTGAGAAAGGATCTGAAACTGGTATTGACAATTTCCAGATTCAACTAGTGGTGAAAAATGGCATGGCCATAGAACTGAATTTTTCTTAAATAAAACTATTTAAGAAAAGTTTTCAATGACACAGGTCTAATGACAAAAGGGATAAGTAATATATATTAGTGAACTGTCGAAAAGAAGTTAATGTTATAAACTGTAATTACAGTGAAAAAAAAATGGTCTAAAAGAAGACTTTTTGTTTGTCTCAATTCTCAACATTTTTCCAAATCCTTGAGTTGAACTGAAAAAATAGTGCTTAGCAATTTTTGCAGTTTCATCTAAGTATCCTTCTCCTCAGGGCTCATATGTTACAGAATCTTATCAGAGCTTGCCTGAGTTTATTCTTCAAGTGTTCATTCCAATTGATTCTGTAAAGTCCTATACATTCCTGATGAAATGTGATATTCTATGATATTCTAACATTACAGAATTTCTTAATTTATTTTGTGGATAAAAATGTTATTTCCTACCCTCCATTCACATTGTTGCCACTGACCATTTTAATGGAAGTCACAGGGACTCCACTCCTTATTAGAGTAGGCATAATTCCTATATGTACGAAGAGACTAAAATTATACATCTCAGGCATAATTTAATAACCAATCTGTAAAACCTAACGGAGATGGCATAAATATGTTTCTTCAGAGTGTTTGCAAGATCAGAATCATAATAAATATATCTGATAAAAACTGGGAAAACCAGAAAATATTCGAAAAACAAAGCTAAAAATAAATTCCAAAGCTACTTTATCATTGTATAACGACAGTATAAAATGCTAGGGAACTCTGACAATATTACTGAAGAACCAGTTTTAATCTACAATCAAATTATAATGTTCATGATAATATAAGACTTCTGAGAAAGCATACATGCATAAAATTATGACACATGTATACCCACTAATATGCATGCACATAAAAAAACTAATCATTTTGTTATTCCATCCTATTGTTAAATATACCTACTTCGTGATACAATAGTATCTTGAAGTACAGGATACTATGTCAGTGGAGAGTTGAGAGTTAATTGTGTGTCCTATATTTACTTACTCTGGTCCCGTCACAACAAGGCTTGCATTTACTGTCAAATTCTGAGAAAGATTAGCATTCAATAAGCATCCGATCTTCACTGAACGGTCACCTTGTCGCTGAATAATAGGATTATGTTGTATCACAATTACTGTTGATATCAGGGTCCTGTCAACATTTAAGCAATAAAACTAAATTACTATAACTGGATAGAAAATTCTGTCACAACATTATTAATAATAAATTAATTTTAATATACCTTCAAACCATCAGTTAAAAACTCACCAGTGAATGTGTAAGGTTTCAATAAAAATGAATGTTATTAAATCACTAGAAGTGTTAACTCTAATTCAGAATCTAGTCAATTAACTACTTAGCACTATGGTCTACTGCTTGCTTGCCTCATTCTTTGACCCCAGAAGATGGAGGTAGTACGTTCCTCCAAAATATCGGTAAACTTCTATCAGACTATATGGAATCGCATCCCAGAAGACAGTTCTCTTTACATAGTATGAATTCACATCCACCAAAGAGCAGTAAAACAATATTACTCATGATCTGAAACTAGCAAAAGCTGCTTTAGATTGTTTTCTGCTATGGTTACAGAATGTCCAACAAATTCTACTGTCTATAAATAGTCCCATATACATCTGCATAGCACTGGCAGCATGTGGCTATAATAATTAATGTAATGTTATATTTAAGCCTAAAATTCCAAATGTAATATAGTGAAACTCCTGTATAAAAGATCATTTTGCCACCAATGGACTTAAACACTAAAATGAGAAAAATCTTTATCGGAGATTATTGATTTTGTATCACTGAAATTGAATGTTAAATGTGGGGGAAACCTTAAACTGAATAACATTAAATTAGTGAGATGTTATATATTCTTAGCATGTTCTGTACATGCAAGGTCTGACAATTAAATAATGAGACTATACTAACAGGCAGTACAGTATTGAATTTTATTCTGAATTGCAGTGATCTGCTTTAGAGCAGTTCCCTTCTGCAGCTATACATGAATTCCTGCCATGTTTCCAACTGTCAAAGATATTTCAGAAGTATTCACCCAAAATTGTGAGTTGGAACAGCACAGTCAGTATAGGGACTGGCTACAGGCCAGATGGCCAAGTGGTCAGATTTCAAGTCCTGTTACAGGTAAGATATTTCTAATCTCTATGTCATCCAGGCTGGGTATCAGGGGTTCTTTCTCTAGGAATAAAGTGGCCAGGGTGTGAAGCTAACCACTCACCTCCAACTAACGCTGAGGTCAAGAATTCATGTATTTATACACCCACTATCCCATACATGTTCATGGCACAGTGCTTAATTAGTCAAGCACAAGGACAACATTACCTTTTTCTCCTAAAATTTGTTTAGAATGGCCACAGAACTCATTGACAGAAAGTACTGCGTGTGACAGTGTTGTCATGGGAAAGGGCTCACTCGTTGGGGAACAGTTCTGACTCACAGGACAAACTGGCTGTCTCAGATAGTCCAGTACTTGGGGATAAAACTTCTGGTTGACAGTCTGAATAGGCAAGACAAATTCTTGGTGCACTATACAGTCAACTCTCGATTATCCGGGGGCGGCTTAACCGGTGCTANCTGACAGTCTGAATAGGCAAGACAAATTCTTGGTGCACTATACCTTCGTTGTCAAAAAAAAAAATAACAACAGTGTTTTGACTTTTGATTTTCACATCTGTGCTTTTTGGGGGTGGGCTGAGTCTGGATATTTTCCATTGCATAGTCTGCCTCTTAAACTCAAGGTCACACTGGAAAACCCAGTTTCAATCTCCAGTGATTCCTCTATTCAGCCATTCATTATCCTCCTCGACTCACTCAAAAGTCCACTGATAAAAATATTTATCCCCCATTTTCACGATGAGCTATAGAAACACTACTTCAGTTAAAGCACAACAGCTCTGTACTTGCTAGACTTGCCAAGACAAGTCTGCTGCTGTGTAAATTTCAAACCTATATCTATAGGAAGCAAAATTCACCACTGACTACAGAGTGAATTATGCTTCAGTGTTGCCAGTCTCATTATTTCATTGTCAAGCCTCGTATTTATAATTATTATCACCACTGTATGACAAGCCTATAACTGTTTATAGATCTGAAATAAAATTCAATACAATTAAATTTAATACTATGACAGGTCTTCAGTCTACAACTGTGAATTTATTTCTATCACCAACTCAAAATCAGCAACATACATTGTTTTCATGATTATAAAGTAGGTACTGTCATATAAAATTAATCAGTAAATTAAGTATACAGAGGATAATTAATTCCTTTTTACAAAATTTTAAGTGAAATGCTATTTTGATTCTGGGACAGATTTTGAGGTCACAAATTTCAGCACAAGGTCTGTGTTGGAAGTCTTAATGCTACCACAATTACTCCACCATGAACTGTAAACACCTCTGTACACATTTACTTTCATCTGTAGTGCAACTTTGTTTACAATTTCTTCTTAATTTAAAATAATAGTAACATTACAATTAAACTGCCACATGTTTCGGTCTCACTTGGCCATCCTCAGGCAACTGTTCATTTGTTGAAATTTCCACATTATATTAGTTCTTAAGTTAAAATATCACAATGTTATTGCATTTCCATCTTTCCCATTAAAATACATTTGCTTGAAAACACGATTTCTGTGTTGTTTTGTTTAGCCCAATGAATACTGGTGTTGTGTTGTTATCGTTATTTTTATGTGACCCATTAGTATGTATTAGTATTCAGATGCTCTAGTCAAGTGTATGTCACTTTATTGTTATTGTTCTTATTAAGGAGAAATTATAAATAACGTTGCATTAAAGAGAAAAGTAAGTATGTAAAATGATATGTCAACACAACAGGATGCTGAAATACAATACTGTAAACAACTCACTGATTTTCATTATGGGACTGGTTGCTACAATGGATTACTATTATACTATATGTCATAATACATCTCTGTATTAGGATGCATCTCTGACATAGAAATTATGTGGAAACCATAGTAACTGATAATCAGGAAGCTTGTATTTTTATTACATACTGATTTGTTTCACCAACTGATTTGATAATCACAATCCCACATTGGTTTGATGATTTAGTGCCAGACAAAGGTATTCTTAATGTCGTTGTGTATGCTCCATTTCCTTCACTGTCACATGACTCTGAATGCCCAACAACATATATCCGCCCCTTGAATGGTTCTACTGTCCGTAGTGTGACATTTATATATTGTTCAGAACATATAACCATCACTGAAACACAAAGTCAAACAATCTCTGAACAACAGACAATTTTCATTATATGGAAAAATACTTGGGGTTTGATTTACAGAAGAAGGAAGAGATTTTTCTCATCTCCACAACGTCCAGACCAGTTGTACAGCCCAACCAGCCTTCTATAAAATGGGTACTGGGGGATCCTTCCCCAGGGTTAATGCGACCTGGGTGTGAAGATGATCCCTCATATCCAACTAGTGCTGAGTTCAAGAAGGGTGGAACTATAACTCCACTCCCTCGTATGTCTCCATGGAGTGATGCTTAATTAATTAATTAAGCAAAGGGGTAACTTCATGTATACTACTGGTGTGACATACAGCTTTGTGGGAAAAGTGATGTCAGTCACAAGAACAGGTCTCTGGTAATATCTGCAATATGACCAATACAACTCAGCCACCCACATGCATTCTTTCTGTGTATGCATCCAGAACATGAGATATACAGAGCAGTTAATTCCTCTGTTTCTGGCATATCCCCACTTGTTTGGATAGCAAGACACTGACCAACAACAGGATTCTCCCCCATCATGGCCTAATCTAAGGTTTTAGGTTTTAGCCCAGAATTTGCCTGAAGTGACTGAAGAAAATCACAAAAAAAAAAACCGTTCATCAGAATTGCTTGCCTCTGGGACAAGATTTTAATCCAAAACCTGCTCAATATGTATAGACAGTGTCATGTAACTTCGAACAAGGCCCCACATTCCTAGTCAAACCCTGCGCTTAGCTTGTGGTGGGAGGAGTTACTTAACACTCGTTCTTCCACTTTCACCGACCCCTTTTGTTTCATGGAAACTATCCTAGTCTCTTTTCAAAGAACATATTACAATAATACAAATATATTGTCACTCGTCATGCAGAGAAAAATACGTTTAATGTGTATTACTAATTTATACTTTATAATTTATAGCTATACCATGACCTAATTTCTTACTCATTATGTATGATTTAGCGCACAAGGAAACTGACGTTTTTAAACAGATGATAGAAAAACCATAAGTATAACCTGCTTCGAGGGTGCCTTACAAACAACTGGCTGCCTGTCACTTCTCACACCCTCAAATCCACCCCTTTGTCTAAAATTTTTCTTCTGCACATTCAAGGTTACTCTTGGCCTTGTTCGAAGTTACATGACACTTGCTATAGCAGGGAAGCTAACCACTTACAATTTGGTGTGTTTCTTGTGAATTCTTCCATGAAGACAAAAACTGTATAGTAAATGTGTATTCACAAATTATAAAATTAACTTTTTTTCTTGCCTTTTCAGAAATATTATAATGACATAATTCACTCAAGTTCTGTATTATGATGTATGATACCCGGCTTCATCTGAGTGGTTATATAAATATATAGAATGTTGGTTGGTTTCCAATGGCTGCATTTGGGATCATTTCACCCATTTTGCTTCTTGCTTCCCAATAGAGGGAAGCTTTGCCAGGTTTGTTGCTCATTTTGCACTACCCAGGGGGCATGTATCACTTAAAGAAGGTCATGGACAATTTTATTCATCAGATCATATTAAACACATGTCAAATTTGTGTGGGTGTGCAACAAGTTAGAGAACAGTAAGAGGCCACATATTCCTTTATGACACATTTAATTCAGTGCAGTGTTTGAACAGTCCTACTCTGCACAAAAGTTTCATTTATTTCAGCAGAACAAGCACTAGCACACATGATAGCAGATGTAACTCAAGGTCTATGACCTGTATTTGCTGGAGGAATAATCAGAAATTAGTGATGTCAAATTCCCAAGATTTATATCTATGTGAAATTTCTCTCTGGAAAATATCAATAAAGATATTGGTAACGTGTTTCGTTACTGAAGACGCTGTTCAGATTGTGAATTGGTTTATTTAACAACCTATAAGTCGTAACTACAATTGATTATAACAATGTTATGGGTTTCCACACTTTACAAACCCTACGCACAATAATCTCTTCACTCTGTCCTCAGTAGTCTACACGTATTCACAGTACAGGAGCTATATAAGTGTCACTGTGTTACACACTCCCAATTACTTCTCAGTTCACAAACTATCACTGATTATCACACGCATCCGGTTCTTCTTTCTGTGACTGCTGCTATATTCCAACTGTGTTGCTCCAGCTCACACACACTAACTCGTGCACTGCTGACTGACTGACTCTCGTAGGCAGTGTAGTTCTCTTATAAACCCTCAGCCGGAGAACGGGAAACGTCTCACTTCCTTGTTGCCTAGTCGCCGTGTTTGCCAATAGCCTAGCAACGCTGTTGGGAGTTGTTTACGGCTACGTAGCAACTGCAGTGTCTCGTGTTACGTAATGAGTACCGCTGTTGTTACTCGCTTTGCCTAGCAACTGCTGTTTACTTGCTTTGCTTAGCAACCGGTGTTTACACGCTTTGCATAGCGACCAGCATGCTTGGACTCAGCTCACTTCGGCTCCGCTCAGCACGTCACGGCTGGCGGGGAGGGAGTGGCGTCATCCATAGCACAACATGTCACAATATTAACAGAAATATATCACGTTCTTTGGAGGGTTTAAAGTATGTAAAACTGGAAATTACAGAACAGGTAAAGTACATAAATGGGTTTAAGAAATGCACTTTTCACATATGGACAGCGCCACTATTAATTCACGTAACATTCTTTATTTTCCATGTGAGAGAGATCCTACCCACCAACCAGTATCTCACTCTCCAAACAGGTAGCAATAAGGCCAGAAGTGAAGGGACGAACCTGGGTAACTCAGAATCTAACTTTAACATAGATCAGGAATAAGCAACTTGTGGCCTTACATTTGCATGAAATTGCATGATGCATGTGTGGGCTGACAAATTCCTGTATGACTTCAGCTCAGGAGGAATTTCCAAACAACTTGACCAAGCCGTAAGGGACTTTTGCTGTAATTACAGACTATCTTTGCCTCTGTGAAAAACAAAGGCAAGCATATCTGAAATACAGTCAACTTACAATCCAGACAAGGTGCTCTCTCCATGTACATAGCTCCTAGAAAAGGTTTCAGTGAACGTGGTCCCACACTTGTAGTATCATCACTATGAAGCCAGCAGACAGAAACACCAGTCCCACTAGCTGTGTCTGGCACATATGTCAGGCTTCGACAGATGAAGTTTGTTTCATTCACACACTTGTCATGGCACTGTAATTTGATGGAATCACTCTTAAGTCAGATGTATGCTTACATTAATTATTCACTTTTAAAACTCGGTAAGAATTGCTTCTTTGAGAGAAAATAAAACAGCCATAACACATGTATTTAACAAGTCTACAACGAGACATATATAAAATAAACAAGTGATTTCCTTTCTCCTCAGCTTAACAGGCCATTATCTCACTAGACACACATTTATGTTAGCAATGTGTTGACAATTTTCACATGGAATGTGAATTTAATAGCAAATTCCATTAGGATAAAGAACTGTGAGAAGTTTCATGGTTTCATGACAAAATATGCGAATTCCAAACAAAGAAAGCTTAGGCCAGATATGTGTTTCAGATCCTATTACATCCTTTAGTAATGAACTTTCCATGCAGAAAATCACAGGTTGAAAAACAGCCAGATCCAGTATGCATTTTCCAATAGACTTCCCCTTCCTTTGTAGTAGACCCAAAACCCTGCATACATGTGAAATAACAAGCTTGCACTCAGCTCTAGATCCCACATGAAACTTCAGGTCCTCTATTCCAATCATCATCATCATCATCATCATCACTTTAACTATCATCTTATCATTAACAATCCATCAATCACTCACTAAGAATCCTGCAAATCACATGCTCAAATACAGAAACAAGAAGATCTGGGAAGAAATAATCGCCTACTTTCATTTGATACGACACAGAAAACAGGAAACAAAAACAACTGGGCTGGGGGGAGCACACAGACAACAAGGCGATCTTATAAGCTTCAAAAATGAATGGGGGGCAAACATAAAAAAAAACAGACAGCAAAGGTTATCTCATAATATGTACAAGATGTTCTGGGAAAAACTAATAGCCCATTTTCCTCTGTTACTGGATAGAAGACCAAAACGACAGCAAGGTTGTCTCATTTATTTTTTCCAAAAACAAAATTTTGCTAACAATGTGGGTTCCTACTTCTGTCTTAGTCAGGCAGGCAAACACCTGGTCAAAGACTATATCTGGAGGGAAGAGCCACAGAGAGGAAACAGAGAGACAATCCAAGCTCTATATTTCAGAGGCATTCCAGTGACTCATACATATATTGTAGAATTAAAGAAGAAAAATTAGCTACATATGGCAACCTCAACTGAACATTTCAGGTATATTTTATGCACCTCAACACATACAGCTTGCTACAGAACACAGTAGTAATGGATACAGCTTCACCCAATTTTGATAATCTGACATCTACTCACCATATCTTGATTCAAATTTGTAAACTCCAAGTCTCTGTAACTGATTGTTCTGTTTGGATGCTCTTCAAAAGAACATGTCTGACTAGAAGGAGCTTAAAATAAAAAAACAAAATTAACATTAACAAATCAATTTAATAGACATTATAGTATTCTAACATTGATAATGACCATGTATACGCACATATATATATACACACATAAAATAATTACAGACTTTTATAAAGAGTGGTAAGATAATATGATTGCAAGTTCTCATCATCTGAAAATATATTCAATGTGCAAAAGTAATCCCACTTTTTTAACATGATTAAATATGATCTAAGGGTCTGTGATGATGGTATATTAATACAGTTACTGTGTCTCTAGACATTATCTGTCATCCTGTTTTTATCTAAAACACCCTCCTCTTTTATTTAAAACACATGGATTATGTCTCCATCTTCAGGTGGAACCTACTCAGCTGGGCACAATCAATAGAGCTAGTCCCTATTTCAAGTATTTTACATAAAAATAAGATGATGATGATGGATAATGTCCGGAAACACAAAAGTTGTATGATTAAATACATTTAAAACAAATCTGAAATATGGATTTGAAATTTCTAGTAAAACATTTCACTTCAGAGACAAGGACATGCTAATCATATCCATTCCTTGTCTCTCTGTGACAATCATTCTTTAACTAACAGGACTAAAAAATTAACTGAAAACTTAGAAGTACAGATGTTCATGCTATATCACCTTTCAAAGTAAAATCCATACATTAGCTGGAATATATCATTTCTGTGGTGAAGTAATGGAAAAATGAACAAAGTAGCTAACAGTTCTTCAGCACACTGACAACCCCATCACTAGACACTATCTTGAACCAGTTAAATGCAATATATTTCATCACAACTTATTCCTGCAAAATGAATTATAATAATAGTAATCATCCCTCCATCGGTACACTAGTCTTCAAAGTGGCCTTACAGTGGTTGCAAAAACATCAACTTATGTTGAGTTTCTCTACCTGACATCTTTGTAGCTTAATGTTAGTGTTACAATGACCAAAAATTTAAATAATCTAGTATTTAATCTAAATGTCTTCTGTATTTGATGTTTAAAATTTAATGCAAAAAGAGAAAAAATAAGTAACGAAATCAATACATTATATGAGGGTAATTATTCCTGCTAATGACAGACAAACTGTTCGGCTAGTTCCGGCAACACTCTGTACTATACTTCTGGCATGAACATGTTCTTCTTGCTTAAAAATCAGAGGTTGGTCACAGGGCATCCACCATTTTCTGCCTCCCTTTCAGCCAATAAGGGCTTATGATGTGTACTTCAGTTAAGTGATAATCTGTCTCTTTGTTAAATATAAAATGGAAATTTAGCAGTTGCTAGATAACCAAAGCCAGTGTACAGAGATCACTTACAAAGATCAATGCACTGATTCTCCAAGTATTCCACGCCCCAAGGTGTTGCTCTGTATGAGTCACTTCTGGTTCTTCTGTCCTGATTACTGAGAACACACCTTTTTGCAGCATACATGAACTCGGCTGAACGACATACAAAACGTGCCTCTCGCAGACACTGCATCATGCACTGTTCCCTGGTGTCAGTTATGTATGTCACAATGTCAAATCCAACCACTTCATAGTTTGAAGCTCTCTCAAAAATCCACCCCCTTGAATTGCATTTTGAAGGCACTGTCAATGAAAATAAAACATATTACTAAGGCTTTCCTTTAGGCTGTCCCATAGCTCAAGCGGTTAGTCGCTGGCTTCCCACCGTGGCAGCCCAGGTTTGATCCTGGGTCTGGTCAAGTGGGATTTCTGGTGGACAAAGTGGCACTAGGGCAGGTTATCTCCAAGTACTTCGGTTTCCCCTGCCAATCTTCATTCCACCAATTGCTCCACAATCACCCTCACCTATCATCTGGGGCTGGTACAATAGGCCAGAAGTGGCCGCAGTACAAGGGACTTAGTTCCACCCCACGAGCGCAAAAAAAAACAACTTTCCCTGTCATTAAGCACTACACTAGAAAGAAACATGGGTGGAATGAAAGTTAAAATCCATGCACTCTTAATCTGAACTCTACAGAGAGATGAGAAGCTTCTTCCTGTCTAACTGCTTTACAACATAAAGGAAACAGCTAACAGTATCCAACAGATAATTTGGGTAGGCTGGACAGCAAGGCTGTAAATTGTACTGAAGAGAAAAATCCCTAATCCTATTGGAAATAAACTCTGATGGTCCAGACACTTTACTGACTGGGCTAAAAATGTAATAGAGTATGTATAGAACATATTTCACAATAGTATGAAAATATTATGCAGTTAAACATTATGGAATTTATGCTTCTATTAATACCAAAATATAAGTTAATTTAGCACTAACAAGCAATAAATCATATTTCAGAATGAGTTAAAATGAAACGTTGCAAGGAAAATATCTGTCACACTGATGGACAACTTTCGCTGTTTGTTTACAAAACTAACATAAAGTAATGGTAAGTTCAGTTATTGTAACAGCATCTGCTGGTAAGCAACAAACCACATATCCAACACGCCTCAACCTAACGACTTTGTGAAGGGCCCAGCAGGAAGTATTACAAACACTGAATTTATTTAGCCCTCTTTTTTCCCAATGTTGAGTGTGGTGGTTGTGCAGTCTGTACCAGTGTGTAACATGGTTGAAACCATCAGTCATAATGGAACAGTGGTCATGTGATCATCTCACATTTACTGTGGAAACAACTTTTTAAGAATAATGATTCTGCTACCAATATGCAACATGTATTTAGACATCATTATGTACTGTTTGATCATAACCAGGTGGCTTCTTGTTCACAACAGATGCCACTGTTCTGAACTGATGAACACAATTTAAAACAATACGATGCCTCAGAACTCATTTCAGATGTTAAAATGACACCTAAATAGGCGCGGCGTATGGTAGTAGAATGCATTATTTTATTTTACCAATGCTCCATGATAACTAATGCTTTCAATCAGATCTTTCATAAACTGCAGTCCCCCCACTTTTACTATTGGAAAGTGATGCTACATTCAAAATGCCTAAAACTTTCTTTCAGACCTTGTAATGTGTGGCACAATTCGAATGATTTTACTGCATCTAATTAGAAATAACTTATAGCAAACAGGTTATGTGCTGGACAACCAGGGTTCACTTCATAGCAGAGGCAAAATTTTTCTCTTCTCCATACTGTCCTGACCAGCTCTGAGGCCCACCCAGCCTCCTGTCCAATGGACACTAGAGATGATTTCCCCAGGGATAAAAAGGCTGGGACATGAAGCTGAATACCAACCTCAAATTAGTGCTAAGGTCAAGAATGGTGTAGCTGTTCTTACACTCCTGCACATGGCTTCATGGCAGAGTGTTTAATTAATAATCACAAGTATAACTTTACATTACTTAAAAATTATCTTTCTCCTACATGAGATTTCAGGTTATCACAGCAGTGAAAATTTAAACTGTGATCATCTATGCAATGTATAGTCGTGTAGGCAGTTATCAACATTTCAATAACCTGGTGCCTCTATTTTCAGCGTATGAGTGGATATCCTGAACACTGAAGCAGCATTTTCCTCTAAAAAACTGGTGACTACCTACAAGACTACACCATGTCATAACCTAGAAACTTACAACCTAAGTCCTTCAATGCAATTTTTTAATTACATTACTCAGAAAACACAGATCATGAAAGGAGGAGCTTCACTGGTATAATGACTAGGCTACAGGCTGGATGACCAGGATTCAATTCCTGGCTAGGGCAAAAGATTTTTCTGCTATATTCTACCGGTACTGGTGCTTACCATCAGTCCCGCCCAGCCAGCGAGACCGGCTCTACTAGCTGAGAGGTATCTATAATGCTTCCCCCATCTACCAGAGGTATTAGAGACTGCTGTTGGGCGGGAAACCGTCTGTTAATTTGGCTCAGTGACCTCCTTTGGAGATATGAGGTTATTTTACGTGCTGTAAAGCTATGACACGGGACCCACGGCCTAAAGTCCCTCCCGGAGGACTTGTTACCTGAATTTTCCCACCCTTAAAAATTCGACGACCTCCGCCAGGTATTTGAACCCGTGTACTATGAGTCATGAGGTGGGAATGTTACCTCTAGACTACAGAGGCCGCTCTTATATGCCTTAATTATATAATTAAATCCAGACATAACTCTACTTTTATAAGGTTCATGAACAATCAGTGAATGCAGTTACAATAGGCACAATTAGCAGAGAGCTATTCAGAAGAGACTGTACTGTAATATCATAAAGATACCTCTGGGCAAGCATATCCGTTCAAAGTAATTGGTTTCACCCATGGTTGGGCCGTAATGATACCCATAGACACTACTGGCAGTTGTTGTTGTTGTTGTTGTTCCATAGGAACTGGATACACGATAGCAGGTGTAAGATGCATAATCCACCAAAAACCCTGCACAGTCTGTAGAGTTCTTGCACCTGTCCCCAAAAAAAGTAAACATTAATTAGTCTGAATGAATCGCTCAAACTTGAGCATGCATACAACCAATTAAATTCAGGCAATCAGATTAGTTACTGATTTCACACAGTGCAATGTGAGAAGCAAAATTCAGCTGAACTTCATGTCTGACAAAATTATACTTTCTTCATATCATCAAGAACTGTCCATTCCCTCTTACATGGATCATACTTAATTTTAATTGAAGAATTCTATGTCCTGGGAAATAAAACCATGTAGCATGTTCAAAGTCAAAGGACTACATGGCTTTATATCCTAGAAGATATAACTCCTCATAATCACCAGTGTGAGAACCTCAAATCCCATATAATTTCAGTTTATTGATGTCTTAAATATCATACAATTTAGTTAAATTATTACTGCATAATGCTAATTTCACTACAATAATTAAACACCCAGCATCAAAATACTTTATACGCTTAAAAGGAAAGATAAATGTCTCAATCCCACATATAAAGGTCACTGTAATAATACTGCTATTCAGTCAACTAGTGATAATTATGATCACTGTTATGGACCCACTCCTTAAATCAACACATTTCTTTCTCATCTCTATGAATTAATTTTATTTATATATTTATTCTTAGTTCACTTAACAGCAGTTTCAATTGCTGTGATTAGTATCAAATGAGGGGATTCTTACTGAAGAATGATTTGGAAATGATGTGGAAGGTAGCTGTTGTGACCTAATTTAAGGTACTCTCCATGCATTCGCCTGGAGGGATTGAGGAAAACCACAAATTGCCAGTTAGAATATCTAATCTCTGGACCTAGATTTGAACCTAAAACCTACTGAATGGAAAGTGCTAATCACTTGACCACATCATTCGGTCTACTAATTACAGCACACAGAACTTGAAGACTGTTTTACCGTCTATAGCATTCCCTGGTTATAGCATGCCCTTGGCTTGCATATAATGGAAGTAAATACTCTCGACCTGGACTGTATCCAGACACTTTTACAAATGTATCTGTTCCATTGCAATGACTCTGTTGTGCTGAAAAACAGAAAATGTTGTTGTATCCAAAGTCAGACCCTTACAATTCCAGTAACAGAATGATCAATGCAGAAACAGATTTTATTTCAATTATATGTCACAAATGTCTGAATATTAGAACAGCACACTCACCTAATATACAGTGGAGTAAATGGCAAGTGAATAAAATTAATGTATAATAATGATGAAATGAGGCCTCATGTGATGTACTGAATAGATGCATTGTTGGTAACTGAAACAATAATATGTGTAAATACAATAAATAAGTACATATAACCAGATATTAGCATATTTTCAAAAGCTTGGAGAAAAAAAAAAATATTCTGACACTGTATTAATAAGATTAATTTACTTAAAAAACAAGCCTTATTACATATACTAAATAAACATGTATTTTAGTCTATAAGGGATCATCTTGAGTGTCCTAATGGCTGTAATAAGTGTCCTCATGGTTACTAGCAATTGTTTAATCATCACAAATAAAATAATATATTGCCCAGCTCAGGTTAAATTGGGTCTTTGAATTATGAAGTAAGACAACCTGTTATTATTACAGACTGTTAAAACAGAGGTAACAACCATTTACTGGGACACAGGAGTTTGTACAGGTATGTCAGTAAATAGGCAGAAGCATGTATTTTAAGGATGTTATGCAATTAGCATGAAAGCACGATGAGTCAATGGCCACTGTTCATTTCAAAATACCCAAGGTTAACTCAGCAAAAGTTATGCTGGTACTAATGTAGGTCTCACTCTACATCAGTTTTTCATGGTGGTTTTGCAAGTATGTATAATAATACCACCAGTCATTTTCTAATAAAACAATTTTTTCTCTAATTTTACTGTTAGTCTCTCTACTTGTCCCCAGAGTGCTGAGTTTCTGGCTAGAAATGTATCTATAATACAAATTATCACACAACTCAAGTCCAGTTCATATGCCAGATCACTATACTCCTTACAGAATTAAATATACTTTTAAACAAACCTTAATTATACACCATCAGGGGAGTACTCCAAAAACGAGAAGTCCAAGGGTGATCTGGCATGCAGTTTCTACAGAATGATACCTCATGAAAGGAGGTCTACTTAAACAGGCCGACACTTTCACTTCAAAGACTGAGGTTGGAAATTAAATAACTTACATTTAATTTATGTTTACATCCTTTTCTTTTTAATTTAAATACCAGAGCAAAGCTGGAGCACTCAAACAAGCACCAGGGCGCTGTCCCTGATCTCCCTAGCTCTACTACAACCCTGTACATTAAGGGTTATAATTTACTTCAGAACTACATGGATCTGTTATCAATTTATGTAAAACACAACTGTCATTTAGGCACAAATGTATTCCTTTATTTTATGCAATAGCTGCATTCCAAAAAAAGTAAAAAAGGGTGAAGTTGAATAAATCAAGCATAACTGCTTTCCTGCTTTCCCTCGAATCCCTCCTCCACAAATTCACACAATAATTCACTCCCTCTTCTTCCCATCATCCTCAATTGGTCAGAAAGCAAACCACATTAAAGAAAGCCTCATTAATTGAAACTGGTTTAAATTAGCTGATCACATTAAAATGATTCTGCATTTTTAAAACTCACATATAACATGAAGTATCTGTAATTTGCAAATATGCATGAGTGATTATTAGTTTTTCTTGTCAGTCAATCTGTATGCATCTTAAAATGATGTCTTTGATGAATATTAGAATTTTTTACCCTTCCTAGCAACAAGTAAAGAGTAAACAGCTCTGAGAGGATCCACCAAAATTATAAAAATGTCAGTCCAGAGGCAGACAGGGCTTAGGAAGAGCTTTAAGAATGTAGAACGATATATTCCTGTAACATACCAACTAAACCTAACATTAGAACAATGATGACTGTGATATTCTCATAATTTAATGTTAAGCAAAACTGGACAGGATTGTATTATCACATTATATGAATTCCTGAACACATTGTTTATGCATAGTATTATGATAAACGGAAATTCAAAGATCATTTCAGACAATTGGTCAAGAAATTNAAATTTAGTATATGTTAATGTATGGATTTATGATGGATATTTTACTACTTTTGTGAAATCCTTACTATTTATGTGAACTTGAATTGTGCATGTATATATGTATTGTATGATTTTTGACTAATTCCACATCCGGTAGGTCATCTGACTAACTCATGGATCTANTTAAGCAAAACTGGACAGGATTGTATTATCACATTATATGAATTCCTGAACACATTGTTTATGCATAGTATTATGATAAACGGAAATTCAAAGATCATTTCAGACAATTGGTCAAGAAATTACTTCTTTTGTGAACTAAGAAGCTCAGAAACAGGTTCACAAAAGCCCATGAGTCCCTATGCAGATCCAGCTGAATTCAGTCCGCACCATTTCTCTACCATCCAGTTCAGTATTACTGTCCTACCTATACTCTTTCTTCACTTTTGGTTCACCACTAACATTTTTATACACTTTTAATTCCCCACACATGCTATATTCTAATATACCTCATCCTTCTTGATTTAAGCACCCCAGACTAAATCGACAGGTGAATATTTTACATTCTATATGTATTTCTCTGGACAACTACAGAAGTCATATACTACAAAGTAAAATATGAATATCAATTAACAATGAGGCAGGAGAAATGGAAGGAGAAAGAAGCCTGGGGCATTTTAGGATACCCTGTGGTGTTCATCTGGAAAGAAAGAGGAAAACCACAAAAAATCTCATTTAAGATAGCCAAAAAAACATAATTTATATGTCCATCACACAAAGAAATTTTGGAACAAACTTCATATATTATAGTTTCATCTATAATGAGTATATATAACTCAAGCCTAACAAGTTTATAAACAAGATTTTTATTAAGTGAAATTTTTATCATCTTTAATTGTAGTATTTACTTTTTACGTTATGAATGTTATGCCTGTCTGGCCATCTACATATATGTTTCATCTCCAAGATTACTGAACAGATCATGATAACATTTTATACTGGAGTCTACAGTGAAAGTTGTCATGCAAATTCAATTTTGGTCTCTATTATATCAAGAAACTGTTAATCTTCTTCTATGACTTATTCTACATTATTAAAATATTTACATAAATAGTTAAAGAAACTATTTCTACATAAATAAATACAATTACATAACTGTTACCATCAAATTAATTTCGAAAATAATTAATGATATGAAACAAACTCAAAGACTGTGCAGGAATGATACCTGGAAAAGAGAATATATGACTACTAACCTCATTTTGACCACAATCAAATTAAATTGAGGTATGAGCTCTGGAGGGTCAAAACTTCCTTACACAACATGCAGGTGTGGGAACATTATTTAGTTATTTACTAATTCAAAATTCATTAATTACAAGAAAATAATATATAGTTTAAGTTTAAATTGAGATCAGATTTCAGCTTCCTTTTCTTGCGGTTTTGTTCATAATTTCTACTGGCAAATTGCTGTATTTCCCATGCATGACTTTTGACATTAACATTAGTCAGTGCTTTTAGAATCCACTGATTGAGATCAGTCTTTCTAATATGCCCAACTGAATAGGAAGTAGCTCCAGGGCTCATGTGTAATGGGTGTCCTTTCTCTGGAAATAAAGCTACTTAGGCATGAAGCTGTATATTGAACCCTGGCCATTAAGAATACACAGATTTATAGCTCCACTCCCTCACAAATCTTATTGGCATGGCGTTTAATTAATTACACACAAGGATAACTGTTACTTTACTTTATGACTTTATAACATCAAAAAAAAAAATAGTTACAAAATTTTATTTAAAATATAACATTAAATAACTGGTAGCCAGTTACAGTACTTAAGCAAGCAAGAAGTGAAAATGGCTGATAGTGCATATACTGCATGGATAAGGAAATATTTTATCATCTGTCAATATTTCACTAATACCACCCACATGAGTGTGAAGTGGCAACAAAATACTTCACAGCATAGAAACATGTCTAGGCTCCCATGCATGACTTCCTTCACTCTTCCTCTTTTTCCATGTAAGCAAATGAAGGTCAAGAGACCTTGAAACAGTTCACATGCTTCTAGAACTTGACAACTAGGCCAAATGAAATGGGAAGTGACATGCATGTACTAAGCGCTTCTCAGAAAAGGAGAAGTGTTATTATTCACATAGGCACTTCCTGAATCAGACATCTATTTCCAGCCATGTAACTTTACTTCTTTTTTCATTGTTTCCTATTTTCATAATTCCTTTCATTGATACAGATCTAGTTACTACGAATGTATTTACACACAAAACAATCTCCTTTATGCATTATGCATTCATGCATTTTGAAGTGTATTCTGTGAACAAAATTTATTAAATTAATAAAATGNGGTATCAACACATGATGAATCCAAAGCACATATTTGCCAAGTTTTGAAGTGTATTCTGTGAACAAAATTTATTAAATTAATAAAATGTGGTAAGAGAAAAATATGAGGTAACAGTGCTTATAAGTGCCTGCATTAAATATCTTCAGCGAAAACTACACAACACATCGTCATACTGAGGAAGCTGACTACAGCAGTATTGCTTCTGAATTGTGTCTGGTTCAAATCTTGGTCGGGACCTATCCCAGGGGTTTCATGGTTTCCCTGTCTTTACAGACAAATTCTGAGATAGTATCTTATGCACAGCACCCACTTCCTTCCACATTCTTTCCAATTCATTATTCATGATCATTTAATTATTTAACTATATACTCATAGTCTAGGATAATTACAGTATTGTTACAACAGCTACAAATAAAACAAATGAATCTCCATCCTTTCAATATCTCAATATTAAAGCCTACAGAAAACAAAAGAAAGCCATAACAGTTAATTACTTTAATGTCTGTGGATAAAAATAATTTGGGGCATTTGTTCATTGACCAAAACGTCCCAGAAGCACTCTTAACAATAACCAACTTTAACTATGCACTAAAAAGATTATAGTTACTCTGGTAGTCAAAACACTGACATAAATGATAGGTTTCTTTTTTGTAAACAAAGCTAAAAAGCTCACTGTGTTTCCATACATGTTTGTCTCTGCAGGTATCTGTTGTAGAAAATCTTCAAGACCAGTTGACCTTATCCCTCCTTTACAACAACTAAAATCCATTTACCTACTACAAATACATACACTTAAGCTATCTATCTCCAATGAATATGTTATAAAATTGACTAAGGACACTCATTCACTATGTACAAGGTAAAAAAAGATACATGAGAAAAGGAAAGACAAACAATGAAAGGCCATGAGAACTCTTTAGTTCACTCAAAGAAATTAATATCACAAACCAAGAAGACAAAATGTCACAGGCTGTTTACAATTCTGAAACATGTCAGGAAAGAAGCAAGCCCCTAGTTAACGTTTAATCTACAAATATTCACCTTATTTTTTATTGGTATTTAACATTATTTTCCTTCTGTCACTGTTACTTTACTTACATACATCAGGCATCTCAAAAAGAAAAGCCTAAAATTTCCTTACTGATGCATAAGAAGACAAATATTTAAAACTGTGCAAATTGTAAAATGGTTGTACCATATTATTACAATTAAATAACACAATACAAACATCAATTTAGTTTTGTTTTATGCAAGTCAATGTACCATTTACAGTACATAGTGGTAGAAGCAGTACTGCAGGTACACGATGTGTGAGAGCTAGCCCTTCCCTGATGTGGGTCACAAGAACCAAATTTTTAAGTATCTAGTTCTTTTGTTTAATAACCAAGACAACAATGTAGAAAATTAATATATTTTGCAGCACAACAGAACTCTATGAGCCCTGAATATCCTATGCACATGTGTTTATTCATTTCTTCTTCTTACTTTTGTGAGTCCAATAGAAGAGGCAAAGATCTGACCTCAAAGTACACCAATGAAAAATCAAGCACTGTAAAAGAACCTCGCTTAATTTTGTCAAAAGGAAAAGAAAACAAAAAGTGCTACAGAAAAGAATGGCAGAATACTGTTCTTAAACACAACCACCAACACAGTACTGAATGTCAAAGGAATTCCTAAGAACTTAAGTCATTAATGAGGTATTGAATCTGTCCTAAATCCATTGTTAAGCTGTTACCTACAACTTCCCAGCAATCATACAAGCAGGAAATGACCTCATAATAAGAAATGAAAAGGGGGAAAACCTTCCTTTGTAAGGTGATTCATTAATGTAGAGTCATGTAATGGATGGAGACAAAACGTATAAGGAACTATAATTTCAAGAATACACACATAATCCTAATGAGCCTTAAGTTATGTGGATATGCCACTGAAATCCAGTTCTTGTCAAAATGCAACAGCATGGCACAAAGGCATATGTTGTTTTCAAGTACTGGAACACATCAAGAATACAAAAGAGTTGGCAAGAAATCAAAAAGGAAAGACTGTGGCATGAAAGAATGGACTTGATAGTTTTTATCTGACTCATATAAAATGAATATCAAGGAGGAGGAGGAAACAAAATATTACAATCGACTGGTTGTGGCACAAGGAACCGAACTTATCAATGGCCATATGGCAACAGGCTGACACAAAATGCAGCATCCTAAGCTTCAACCAAACCATGCTAATGATTCATTCTTTTGAAGACTGCTAATTTCAAATACCTAAACGGTCTCCTGTCTTCTAAAATGATATGTGTATTTTTAAAGTCTACCAACAGGATTCATTACCTCCCTAAATATTAATTTACATTTATGTTATTCTTCAATTATAACTTTCCAGCAGCTTGAACAATCACACAACCATGTATCAGTATCTTCTTTTTGGTAACCAACGCTATTCAACAGGTTAACAAATTCCACATTATGGAACCATAGGCTACATAACAAAGTTCACAAAACTCTAGCAGTGGAACTTATCTGAACCCACAATTCAGTGCACATTCACAATCTATTTCTTTAAGACCCATTTTAATATTATCCTCACACCTATTCTTAAGTCTTCCAATTAGTTTCTTACTTTCATATTTAACTCTCTATTGAACTCCATGCAGTGGAGTCCTTCTTGAGAAGTTAACAGAAGCTCAGATACTCTTTAAACATCCCACACCTTGAGCCCGAAGGCTAATTACCATGTTCACAAGAGCTTGCCAAGGCCTTGTGTAACATGCAGTAACAAGCTGATGTTTTATGGAGAGGAACTATTAGCCCCACATCCAATTCCCAAGCTCGAGGACCACCCCTTGTCAGTGGAAAGCCGAAACAATTTAACATAAGAGTCAGCCATCGCTATGAAAGTGTAGTAAACATACATCTGCAGCAATGAATAAAAATGCAACAGAGTAACTATGGGAGCATGGTTTTCTATGCGGTCCCGGCCATGGTTATATAACAAGGAAACACAGAATTTGCAGTCATGGGCCAGGAGTCATAAGTCAGAGGTTGGAGCCAGCAGAGGACCAATAAAAGTTGCAGTCATGGGCCAGGAGTCATGCGTCAGAGGTTGGAGCCAGCAGAGGACCAATAAAAGTTGCAGTCATGGGCCAGGAGTCAGCAGAGGGAGTCTTGAGCAACAATGTTAGACACCACTACCAAACAATGGCTAGTGAAAGTGTTATAATTATTTGCATTTACAAGTTATACTAATTTAATAAATCCAATTATCAGACCAAACCCCATGTCTAGTCACTAACACATGAAAATATATTTGCAGCTACCCTCATACCTGGATTTGAACATAATTCTGTATGCATATCTTGTTTACACAATGTACCCATTCTCACATTCTGACGTATACTACATAAAATGACATCTGCATACTGTTCTTTTATGGTGCCTTCTCCAAGAGAAGTGACCATTTTTAGCTTACTGTTTATTTCAAAACCGAGTAGAGTAGCATTGCAAGATACAGTAACCCGGTTTCAACTTCTGACAATTGTTCAGAAATTTGTTCCATTAGCATTTCTCTCTTTACTTACTTAATGCAAGCAGCCTCCGTAGTCTAGAGGTAACGTTCCCACCTCATGACTCGTAGTACTCGGGTTCAAATACCTGGCGGAGGTCGTCAAATTTTTAAGGGCGAAAAAATTCAGGGGACAAGTCCTCCGGGAGGGACTTTAAGCCGTGGGTCCCGTGTCGTAGCTTTACGGCATGTAAAAGAACCTCATATCTCTAAAGGAGATCACTGAGCCAAATTACGGACGTTTCCCGCCCAATAGCAGTCTCTAATACCTCTGGTAGATGGGGGAAGCATTATAGATACCTCTCAGCTAGTAGAGCCGGTCTCGCTGGCTGGGGGGGACTGATGGTAAGCACCAGTACTGGTAGGATATAGAGACTGGTAGAAATCATAGAGGGAAGCACAATGGACCAATATAGGTCTAAGTGCATGGGGAAACCCACCCTCTCCAATAACTAACTAACTACTTAATGCACCTTGCACAAAACCATTATTTATATATTAATGGATTATTTAACAATCCTAGCAATAGCTCATATTGGTGGGAAAGCCAGAAGGAAAGAGACCACTGGGAAGACCAAGGTGTAGGTGCGTGGATATTAGAATGGATCTTATGAGAGATAGGATGGGATGGTATTGATTGGATTGATCTGGCTCAGGATAGGGACCAGTGGAGGGCTCTTGTGAACATGATGAACCTTTGGGTTCCATTAAACGTTGGGAAATTCTTGAGCAGCTGCAGAATTGGCGGCTCATCCAGAAGGGCTCAGCTCCATGAGTAAGAGAGTAAGTAAGTTAGTAATAACTCAGATTACATAGTGCCTACAGGCGCTTTGATCAGTGAATGATGAATTGGAAAGGATGTGCAAAGCAGCAGTCACAGATTAATTTGAGATACTACCCCAACATTTGCCTGTGTCAGTCTCCAATTTTAGGGTTGAATAGTAAACCAAGCAAGAAAGAGGCATGAAGGAGGCAGCAAGCAGAGTTTTCTTCAACCATGAAGATCAAGGCATTATGTTCCTCCGAAATGTTGATTTCCAACAGATCTACACATCTTTATATGAGTATACCACATGACTGAACTGTAACAATTGCAGTGAGAACCTCAATTTCTACATACTCGTAGTTCTGAATAAATCTCCTGCATATTCACTCTACTTATATTATTTATTTATTTCTCACAATGAAAGTAATGTTATTAGAAACTTGTCTTGCTCATGTGAATGTGTCATATTTCATTAATACACATTCCACTTACAATAACACATTACCTGCACATCAACATTTTTACTGGTGGAAGAATACAAATAATATGAGCAATCTTTATATTCTTTCCTTCCTTCTGAAAAGACAAGTAAGTGAAATGTTGATACTTCTTGTTCCATAAAAATTATGATGTATTCTATATCAAGAATAAGAAGCTGTGAGAAATCCAGTCCATGGAAGCATTTACTTTCAATTAAATATTTTATTAAGATGATGTAGCCACATTCCCTCCAATCTGGCACCTGAACTGCAGTCTATAGAAAATGATCTTCATAAATTATGAAACTTTTCTTCCATGATTTAAATAAATATGAAAATACTAAGTAAAAAGGTGAATGATAAAAATGAAAATTAATATTTACAGTACCTACAATATGAACAGTAATGACATGCATACAGCATTAGTAGCAGTTATCACTGGCCTACTTAACCATATACACAGTACAAATCCTCGTTGATAACAGTACCACACAAGGTCATCCTCAGGCCTAGTCACCTACTTTACTGAAAAGTCAAGTTTAAATTAAGTCACATATTTAACTGCCACAGACAGAATAAACTTTTAAGACCCACACCCCACCCACAAAATTAAGGGCTGTTAATATAATGGGATACTGTGGTCGATTCAATCTTTCCAAGTAAATGCTCATGCAGTATCTTGAAACTGCTGCCACAGATCTCACCCATTCATGACAGAAGTAAGTACAATATATTTTCTATTTTTATAGATGAACACAATGCTTACATATGCAAGAAACACACCTCTTCTACATACACTTCATATTCAGGAACCTTGAAATACAAGACCCTAGCTTCTTTCTTCACAAGCCTTTCCTCAACATTGTCTCAGGAAGTCTTTATAAAGGAACCCTCACGCAATGTTCCTCAATTTGGAATTTTTTTTATTTAACATCAATTTTCAATTATCCCAAGTCCATAATATCAGTGCTGAATTGGTTCCATTTAATGTGTTCCTCAGTTTAATGTTCAAATCCATTAACGCCAAAAGGGACCTTAAAAATGGGGTTCACTGTAAATTAAAGTCCCTGGGATATCATGGAATCTGGGAGGAAGAAATTCATAAAACTTTTCATGGAAATTGAGAAAACAAACAGAAAATGTAAAGTTTTATGGAAAATTTAAAAAAAAGGAACAAAGTTTAAAATGTTAAACATACAAAATAAAGATGAAACACACTTACCCTGAGCTGTTTGATGAATCTGAGGAAATAACTTAAATCACTCACACACATTCACTCATGAAGCCACTATTTCGCTATAACAATCTGTTTAATCTCCTCCAACAACTCGCATCTTCATCCATGTCACTGATCACCCTTCCTTCAGAGGTGTTCAGTGATAACTCTGTAGCTACATAGAAGTAGCGAAAGTTGTTTACTGATATGGTGCACTTAGTCATTAGCATGTCCCCTCTCAGGCTTCCCCACTACTAGAGCTTGCTAACACACTCACCTCTATTTTTATTATCACCTCTTCTCACATGAAGTTTAGTATAGTCTATGCAAGAAATTAGCAACAGATTAGTGAAATAAACAGAGAAAGAAGTGAAAGTAGTCATGTAAAAAGTTCTGCTAACCACAGAGCTACAAATAATCACAAGCAGCAGCACCAGCAGTAGTAGCAGTAGTAGTAACAGCAATATTCTTAGCCACAAATTACTACTACTACTACTACTACTACTACCACCACCACCACCACCACCACCACAAGTAGCAGTAACAGCAGTAATAACTCTCTTAGCCACAAACTGAAAAATAAATAGTAATAAAATATTTTATAAAATTTACTAACAGGAGAGATCTTTCAGAATCAAATAAGGTAACTGTATTTCTGTTGGATCTGAGGTTATCAAAGCAGTGACTATGAAGAGTACAGTGAACTGCTACCAGACTACATGGTGTCACATTCAAGAAGGCAATACTCCTCAACTTATTTTCCACTGTATCTATTAACATACTATAAAATAACCTAAAATAATAATAGTTGACATTAATCACTTTATTTATACACACACAAATTTAAAAAATGTCACTAATATGAGAGCCACTGTGAGGCAATTTGTGTATCTTCAATATTATCAGCCTTTCAATGGGTAGAAATTAACTATTAAAGAAGTAAATAAATATACAAATGTAAAGAACAATATCATCAGTAAGTAACGCAAAACCTACAAAGAAGAAAACTGCTTCTCATGTTGTGTTTTTCCTTACTGAACCTTCCACGAGCAGAATATACTCTTCATGGTTCCATGTGATGTTCTGCTGACTGCTGTAGTGAATACTGCTGGTACAAATCACTTGTTTATTAAATGCCTAGTGCTTAATGCAAACTTCTGTGTTTACATATAATGTGGTTGTTGTTAAATGAAACATAATTTGCTTCCAAGCTATTTTAACTGAAATTAAAGAAACATAAAAAAAATCTTCACAATCATGAAGCTACATCACAACTTGCAATACTTTGCATTACATAACACTTAACACATATTTTTAAGGCAACAACCTTCAGTATGAATGAATCAACTACCTTCTTCATAGAAAGAAATATCCCTCATTGCACAAAACACATTCAAGGCTTCTGTCATTTTGAAACATCAAAATAAAAAAAAAGCCTGACTGCATGTTAGAACATGTTCATCAAAGTGTCTAATAATAATCGGTCTTGACTGTACTTAGCAGTCACTTTAAATGCATGTGTATTGTACTGTATAACAAATGAAGGTCATGTGGGAGGAGGGGAATGGGGAAAGTGGGAGAGGAATATCAAAGAGAGGAGAAGCATTGAGTAACACCAGGACAGTCATAAAACGTTTTAGGTATTCCTAACAGGTGTTCTGAAATAACACCTCACCACTGGCACAATTATTGCTTTCTCTACAGCTGGAGAGATCACACAGCATAAATTTACATATAACAGTGAAGTACACTGACATCTTCACTTTCAGTTTAGATAAAACAAATCTGCCTCTACAAAGGGTCTATGAGCATTCATGTTGACACAAGAAAGTACTTTACATTCCTTAAGAACTGCTACTGATAGCCAATGTTTCTCCTTGACATGCCAAAACCATGTTTAAACTAAGTACAAAACCAAGGAAGTTCACTAATGTGAAAATAATCAGTAATGACAATAATCACTCAGTACTTACAAGCAAATGTTTCTCTTCAAATAAATGGTAATACTAACTCTTGGCTGTGCCACAGCTGTGGCAGTTAGTTGCTGGCTTCCAACCAAGGCAGTCTAGGTTCAAACCCTGGTCAAATCATTTGAGATTTATGGTGGACAAAGTGGCACTGGGGCAGGCTTCCTCACAATACTTTGGTTTCCCTTGCCAATTCTCATTCCACTAACCAGTTCACACTCACCACCACCACCATCAATCAGAACTGGTATAACAGTTCCATTAGTAGTCAACCTACGAAGTGGGCTTACACTCACCCCCCTCCCAAAAAAAAACAACTAACCCTCACATGCTCTCTGTGCATTCCTAGCACAACCTCAATAAAATAAATGCATAATGGAGAAGTCATGTCCATCTATATGCACATTTCATCTCCTAAACAACAAATTAAATTTTGAACATAATTGCTATTGTGAGTCTACAAGAGAACATTTCAAGTGAATTCAGTTTTGGATCATGTTAGTCTTACTTCACACAATCTTCAAACCAGACTTTGATGTATTTCTCAATAATGATTCGTAATACAAAAACACTGTACAAGACATAAAATTATAGTTTATTATGACCTACAATTTTTATTTGATACATTTTTTCATACAGTGGATATTTAAGATCTACATGAAAAGATAATTTTTTATTCCAGAAAGTGTGAATAGTTTATCAGAAATACATTACTGTACTTGCATCACAACTGGAAGAGGTACTGGCATTCACCTCTGTGTCTTTGTGTTATTCAAGAAAATACATGTGCCTATTAAAATACTAATTCATGTTTATGATCTGAGAACATTTATTGTAATAACAATGAAAGCGAACGTGGTTCAACATATATAATATCCATTAAAAATGTAAACATTATGTTGTTCAGATGGAGACAGGATATAACAATTGTGAGCAAACAGGGAGACTGTCGCAAGAACAGAAGTTTAACTTATTTGAGAGGGATAATCTATACTTGATTTAAATCAGTGAAATTACAAATTCCATAGCACACAGGAGAAATAAATGTCATGCTACAAGATCTGATATCAGTAAAAAATAATAATGTCAACAAAGAATGTAAAATAGCAAATAACAGACAGTTTATAATTATTTGATGACAACATGACACATTATTGAAGGCTATCCTCTCAGACTGTTCTCATTCTAGCCTTTTATAAAAAACTGAAACATTGAGAAATGAGTTCTATTTCCATCTTTGGGTGGATAGGATATGTAAGAATACCTACTGTGGTGATAAAAATACCCTCACACCCTAGGCAACAACAGTATATAGAAATCATATATAAAAACTGTTTACAAATGACAATGGCTTTCATATACAAAACAATCTAGTATGAATGACAACATCCACGAGAAAAGTCTTAATTGAAGCAAAGAATGCAACTGAAAAATACATGAACTCCAAATTGGAGTAGTCCTTACCATGTTTTTCTTTTATATCACTGAAAATAAACTCTCCCATAGTCTGTTAAGAGTTAAAGCTATTTGTAAAAGAGAAAAAGACATTTATATTCCAAATCAAACATAGAAAGAGTTAAATGGACAGTACCATCTGAAACAAGAATATCTTGATATTCTTGGGGTCCTCACATTTTCTGATACCATGACCCCCAAAAATTATACACAAATTACACATACAAAACCCACCACCTCTGTTGATCAGCAAAAAGTGCAGTTCTGCATAATGCTGCATGGTAACAGATTCCTGAAACAGCTTTACAACTTTTCTACTCCCACAGTAAGCTGCAAAATGGTCCTGCACACATGCACGCGTGCACACACAAAAAAGGAAATATTTTGCTTGTTGCAGTTATGCTGGCTGAAAAAGAGCAAATCATGAATACAATTGTACTTTAAATAATTCTTGAGAACTCTATGGTTCCTCTTTGTGCAGGTTGTGACTCAAGAGTTTGCGAAATAATGGGTTAACCCACTGAGTACTCACTGGGCACTACTATACAAGCCTGAGTCACTGACATTTCCCAGGTAGTCTTACCATGAGATACAATCTCAAAGCAAAGCAAGTGAATCATTACTTAAAAAATTAAAATAAAATTGAATCTCATAAACCCACACAGTATGAAAATTACATAATCCAAGAAATTATGATATGGATTCAAGTTATAAAGACAATTCTGAAGTCTGCAGGAAGTTAAAATTACTGCAGGGATTCCTGATTTATGATATGATCTGTAACAGATATCCACAGAGGTTGTAGCCTCTGGGTTCCAAAATCTTGACACTTATGGGTTATGTTAAAATATTTTCTTAACAGTGGTAGTCAAACAATGTAAATAAATTGACTCAGAGTACATGTTTATACAAGAAACTATTTAACAGTTAACCTGAACACATATGTGATCAGCAGTATCTTGTTAACATTATTTCCAACTATGTACTTTAATATTACTTTTATAAACAAAACATAATTTTTGAAAGCTTGCTATTACTTGCCATTCAGTACTTAACTGGCACAATGTTCATCAGAATACAAACATTCACAGCAATATATTACACTTAACTGTTAACATATGACTCAGGAAAACAGAATCGTAAATCATGAAGAGTTCTGTCTTCTTGGATATAACACCATCTAGTCTATCAAAAATCAACTAACATTTCAGAGNTGTCAGTTGACTTCCATAAGACTATACATTGCTGTATTCATGACAGAACTCTTCATGACCACCAATGTCCAAAACTCAAATCTTACAATCCTGTGATACCTCAAAACAAAAGTGACGCCTTCATACACAATTAAATAAAAAGCATGTTTTCCTGAGTACAGAGGTTAAGTATTTGGGAACATGGGCACATGAATTTGAAACAGGCCAATTTACAATGTGTTAAGAATATATTAAAACATACTCTTTTATTAAAGGTACCATAGCGAAATTTTTGCCCTTCACAAAAATTTTACAGTACAATAAGAACCATTACAATACAGGAGATGCATTCCACACCTTATTTACTGATCATGTGGAGGAACAGAAACATGATTTACATACTATTCTACAAAAACATTAATTTATTCACTCCAAGATTATGAAACATTAATAGCACTTCTTGTGGGTACTCTCACAACAAAATACAGAAGAAAATCTGCTACTCGAGATTGCTACATAGTGCTATGGAAAAAGTAAATATTATCAAGTGTACGGTGTGTGCATGACTTATAGACTGGTTTTGAATTGGATTATTGGATTTATTGACACCTTATACACATGACTCAGAACTCCTCGTACAATTTATTACAGCACTATCACTAATCTACACACTTTACAAATCACTAGGACATGCTTAGTCTTCTCAGTCTTCACTAGTCGTTTCCTGGCAATAGACACATATAACAGTCTCACTATAACTGCAGCACACTATGAAATCTTCTTTGCACAACCTAATTCCTTTCTTGCCATTATTCTCCCAACTGCCAACTCCGGAACTCAATTCAATTGTCTGCTGCATCTACAAACTCTGAAACTAGACTCAATTCTAATTCTAGCTACTTAAGATCCTCCTTATATATCCTATGGGTGGCACCCACAGAAAACACTGCTTCCTCTACTGCTGCGTGTTGAATCACTGTTGCAGAAATGTGTTTACTGCACCACTGCATAGCAATGCAGGCAGTCTGAACCACAGAAAACACTGCTTCCTCTACTGCTGCGGAAATGTGTTTACCACACCACTCCGTAGCAATGCACGCAGTCTGAACCATAGAAAACACCACTCTTCTACTGTTGCACGCGTTCACTTCCACAGGAATGTTTACCAAGCTACTTCCTAGCAATGAACTATCCTGGTTTTCAGGTGTCATGTCACAATTGTATAAATTTTTAACCTAAGATATGTGGAATCTCTTTTGTTATTTGTCTATACAGATCACAAATAGAATGTCTTCAAATTAAATACAGCAACTAATAGCTTAAAGACTGTTGCAAATGCCACTGCTAACACTGTCTTCTCACTGCTTTTGATATTTTTGACACATGTTACATGCAACAGTTGATTAATCTTTAATTCCAAAGTCTACTTTTAAGCTGCATTAAGTGTATATGGGAATGGGTGAGACTAGACTAGACTAGACTAGACTAGACCAGACCATGAGCCGGATGAACAGGGAACCAGGATTATATTTCCAAATGAGGCAGATTTTCTCTTAGCCACTGCATACTGACTGGCTCTATGAGCCCTCCCAACCAAATATCAAATAGGTACCATTGGCTCTTCCCCCTTGGGGTAAAGTGACTAGGGTATGAAGCTGACAACTCACCACCATCTTGGGCCAAAGGTAAGGGTGTATGGCACTATACTTCCATTCCCCCAATGTTTTCATGGCATGATCCTTAATTACAGAGAGGGATAACTCTGCCTTTACCTTGAAATTTACAAAACATTCAAACCAAGGCATGGGAAATTATAATTGCAATCTACTTCTATATTATGTTATTTATGAGAGAAATCTTTCATCTTGCACAATTCCAATTTCTGGTCAGTTGTAATTTATTATTCTATCAGTCACAAGTAAAGATGAAGCTAAGCTGAACATGATATAAGAGTTTCCAGGGATAAATGTATCCTCATGTGAGAATTCACAAGACAACACATTTGCATACCTTATCCCATTCCAAAACTCAGATCCTCTTAACTGCATGGCAAAATGTAACCCCCTTATGCTATATAAACATCAAGGTCACAATTACAATAACTGCCAGATATATCAAGTAGAGCAGTAATTCTTCATTTTTGTGAGTGGCATCTGTTTCCCACTATCATATTAACAGTACCTTCCAACATGCAAGAGTATCACTAAGTAATGCCAATTAAAAATGAATTCTTTTAGAATTATTTCATTTCATTTATTTACCTTCCATTATAGTGATCCCTGGCAAAGTACAATACAGCAAAATATATTCAAAAGCATGGTAATAATAATTATGGGCACATTTTGTTAAATGAAAGAAATTAAACATTTATCACTAAACACAGACGTTGATTCATGTGCCTATTATACTTACAAATACCTGTTATGAAATGCTCTGTGCCTAAATACACATAATGAAGAAGAACCCTGATTACTGAGCTCTTTGTACCAATTCACTCTCTTTGATTTATTTTTAAGCAGGCATGGACATGCAAATGCCTCTACAGTAAAACTGCCAGTACCTCCACTATTACAACAGTTACAATAACAGTGTAACATACTTGTGAAAGTGGCTTCATATGACCTAGACTAGAAGCAATAAAACGGCATTGTTTAATAATTTCTTTCCGTCTTCATGCTTGGGCCCTACAGAAGAGAGCAATGGACAAAATGTGTTTGTTAATCTAACACTTTTGTTATGAAACATCACATGGAAACTAGAAATTACAGAATACTTTACAGTATTATAATTTTGAAATTAAGCAAGCATTCATAACTAATATTAAATCACATGCTTTACATTATGATCATGAGGTACCAGAAATGTGGTGCAGCATATTAAAGGTGATACAGTTCTAACAAAATATGAAAGTGAAGGGCCTAAATTATAGCAGAAAATCTGGCTACAGAAAAAGATACTAGAGCAGCTGCTACTGAAATTAGCAATCACAAGTGCTACCTCTATACAAACATGGAATACTCCAAGAATAATGGCCACTGATTAGGATGCTGATCTATAAAAATGCAGCAAATGATGCTAATAGAATCACAAATATAGCAGCAGAAACAAATTTCAATTAAAAAAATGAAAGGCCAACTGGTTACAGACAGCATTTCCAGCTGTGTTAATTAACACATTTATAAATATATAAAATGGACTCTACAAGTCCAAAGTCATCATATGGTCAGTTAATTACACCTTCCATCTACTCATCTAATGGCACCAAAAAAAGATACTGATGTGGAGGGACAACAGACAAGTTCAATACCTAGAAAGTATTGTTCTGATTAAAGCTTACGAAATGCAGGGTCCAAATGAAAATCTTTATGACTCTGTGACAACCTGACATGATTATCCTTACACATAAACTAAATTAGATGTAAGATAAGTTAATGTAAACTACAGTTTACTACAGTATCAACATAACTGGTCCTAATTGTGTATTCTCAGTATTTCTATAGTGCGGGGTGCATTCCAGTTGGGTCCACTCGGCACGGTTGCCACTGACTGGCCTACTGTACCTGCCCTGGGTAATTATGATAGAGAATTTGGTGGAATGAAGATCTGTAGGGGAAACGAAAGTACTTGGAGAAAACCTACCCCAGCGCCACTTTGTCCACCACAAATCCCAGTTGACCAGAGCCGGGTTTGAACCCGGGCTACCGTGGTGGGAAGTCAGCGACTAACTGCTTGAGCTATGGCGTGGCCTCATAAGTGTATAAATTTGTAATGTATTTAATTCAGTTAATATAGGTAATTTAAAAAAACTGTATTAATTCAAGTTTTCTAGTAAGCTGTTTTTAAATTATGTTTATTAATTAAAATACTAACAAATTTTTTACTTTATATTATTTATGTTAACCGAGTAATATAAGTGATTTTGATTATGTGACTCGTATAATTTTATATATGTATTTTGATATATCTATTTTCAAAGGGACCATTCCCACATCCTAGGTTTGTTACCTGTATGGATATATGGAAAATAAAGGGAACGAATGAATTAGCCTTATTACAGAAATACAAAGTGATAAATGTATACGAGTCTAAATGAAGACTGAGAAAATATAAAATTAAAAACAGAAAAAGGTCTATGAGAAGATTCCAAATTAGCATGTGACTATTTTAAGACATTTATTAACACAGAAGATGTGACGATAAACAAAACTGCTCTAACCCCAGCCTTTCTTAGATATCACACATTCTAGAAGCAATATACTTTTCATCAGGACCATTCTGGGAAGTTAAAACAATTTTGCATAGTCCACAAAACAAATGGACTACATCATGTAACATATAAAGAAAAAATAGGACACACAAATGATCTAACAGCACCACCAATACATATGACTAAAATTTTGAGGAAGGGATTCTCCCACACAAAGACAGATATCCATAAAAAGTGACAGGTACCTTTGCTGGCAATTACATGCTGATAACCCTGAATATGATCTTCTAAAAATAATCTTTCAAATAACTAAATTTATGAACTATTACCGCATATCAACCCCAAAACTGCATGTTTTCCACAACAGCTAATCACCTATGAACACTGTAACAGAAAAATTTCAGGTCGTGTCAGATTCTGTTTCAAGCTAGTTTAATTGTATGTAACAAATAATTTGTTGTATTCATAAAATACTGAAAGAAAACTATCCCTGAAACAATGAACCTTTATAAGACTTTTTAGGTCGTTCTTTAACATTACTGTCAGTACTACGACATGGTGTCAAAAGACAGTACGATAGTTATAAATGAAGAATTGAAAATGATTTGGAAGGAAGTTGTGGCCTACTTAAGATACTAAAGGTAAAGCTATCTGTGTAACAGGGCATGGAGGCCCATAGGGCCGTGAGATATCGAGGCTCCCACATTTTCTAGGCAATCAGCTCACAGATGGTGGTGAGGTTGACATCCTTACATGCTTGTCGCCCTTCACCCCTAGGAAGATTCCTGTTACTCATATCTGTTAGAGGCTGAGTAACACCAGGGCCACTGTGCAGCTGAAAGGATTAGATCAAGTGAAAAATCCAGTGATCTCATTGGGAATTGAATCCGCTACCTTCCAGCTTGTAGCATAGTGCCTCAACCAACTATAAAAGCATGAAAACCTGAGTCAAGTTGACCAATGCCTTGGCCAAGTACAAGTCTTGAGCATTATCACTACACCGTGTTCAGAACATAATGTTTTATACACCACAACTTCATATTCTGATAAAAAAAAAAGATCACCACAGCAAATATTATGAACCAGAAATAAGGATGTTTACTCCTGTTATGTGACAGTACATTTTTTCTTTTATATGTCGTAGAAATAACACTCATACCTATTAAATTTTATTTTTTTAGCCAGTTCAGAGCTTATCCTCCATCTAAAAAGATGACTGCTTGAGGCTTAATGCAGTATAATATGAAGGAAATTTTTCAACCCTTCTCACATACATGCTGTTGCTAATAAACACAATCAGCATGCAAAGTGTGACATGTGGGCACCTGCAATATGTTGGGAACCATAAGATGATAAAAGAGTGGAAGTATAGCTCCACTCATTCTTTTAACCTTGGCACTAGATGGAGGCAAGTGATCAGCTTCATGCCCCAGCAGCTGGGACAGAAGACCGAGTGTGCCACAGAGCTGGTCTGGAGGCTGAAGAGAAGAGAAATGCCTCTGCTCCTGCCTGGAATTGAACCAAAGTCCCCCCACCTTTCCATCCCATACACTATAATGACTGAGCTATACCAGCTCCATAACTTGCTGCAACATCTTTACCTATTAACATAGTATTAAGACCCAAGAAATGATATACACATGGATCATGGAACATAAGACAATACCCAGTGACTCAGTTTAAAAGTCAATGATAAGCTGACTGAATCATGAAAAGGAATACAGTATTTCCAACAGACGACACCATGAATGAAAAATAATTCAATGAAGACTTGTAAGTCTTCAGCCTTAATGTCAATTTATGAAATTAATATAGCCCTTTAAAGATTAAATCAAATGCAATTTTAAAGGCTGTCTCACATATGATTTCACATAAACCAAAATGATAACGAATTACAAACACCAACACATTTTCAAAATAAAAACAAGAATCAAATATAACAACAATTAAATTAAGTGCAGAAAAGTAACATAACCTTCACATAATGACACAAAATCCATATTACACTTTGAAGTTTATGCTTCATTTTACATGGATTCACCCGAAGAAACAATACAAATTTTAGAATTTTTTAACAACCATAGACTAAACAGAAAGGGTAATAACTAAAACGACCCATAACAAACAATACTTTCATCACAGGACATAACAAGAAAGAAATAAAAAACAACAACCCAGTGCTTCATTTGTGGCCAAGCATTTCCTAAATGGTGTAATTCTAGGAAAAAAAAATGTCATTAACTAAACGATATACCACAAAGCAATAACTGACACAATTTACTTTGTAGCAGTAGGGCGAGTCAAACTGGCACAGATAATTCAAAATGTTTTGAATTTCTTCTAAAACGCTCCCCTAATAAAGACCACATGGGAAAATTATCATAACAAAGTCATTTTTAACAGCATTTGTACTACTGAAGAAGCAGTTTACAAGGAACTACATTTTTTAATACAGAATTCATACCCAATTCCTATAACAGATTCTGAGGGGCAAAATGCGGAACAATAAAAATGTACAATATTACTGTAGAGAAAGACTTACATAAGTAAAATACTTATAACAATACACACCTACATAACAAATAAACACTGATGAAAAACATTATTTCAATCTAAAATGGGGTTTAAAAGACTTTTACGCATTAAATATATATATATATATACATACATATGACAACCATAACAAATATTTCAGCTCCGTGGAACAATACAACTCATTTAACAAAAAGTGGAATACACAGAACTACTAAATAACTGACCATGCCTCACAGACAAAGGTAGTTAGCAATGAGTTAAAACATAAAGTTCACAGGAACAATCTACACACTTCAGACGCCTCAGAAATTTAATTTTGTGCTGTTAATTGAAAGTTAACAGGGTATGAACATCAACTAGTAACACAGAATGTTACATTTGCTAATGTGTGTTGAAATCTTGCACAACACCTCTTTCAGTGTCTGCTTTAAAGACTTATTCAGAATAATTTTACTTTAAAAGTAATAAATCATGAGAAAGTTCTCACCTGCAAAACAATTTTAATGTTTCTGAATGACTAATTCCATTCTAGTTGGTTTGGTGCTGCAAAGGAGGCTGTAAAGTTAGCCGCAGGATACAGTATATAAGTGTAACAGACCAGATTACTTCACTGCTGTGTAAACATTGCCTTTTGAAGGAAAATCTTCATCCTAAAAGCCTGTTAAAAAATTGAAATTAATTTNCAAAGCGACTGCACATACGTGATGGAGCAATGACGTAGCATGGCGCATGCACTAAAAGAACTTCCCGCATTCCCACAGTAGCATTGTTGCAGCTGTTGAAGACGGAGGCTCTTATTCCAGCTCCCGCCGACTGTGAAGTGCGGTCAGTGNTAGTTTGTTCAGCGCCAATTATTGCTGTAAAACTTACGACTCAGATTCCGTTGAACTAATTAATTAATTATCACAACACTAAAACTTTAAATAAGTCATCAATACTAAAAGATGGGAATTAGTATATTCAAACATTATGTCACTAGCTTCCTATCCTTTTTTAGCTCAGAAAGTTTAAAAATATAAGATGTGACAGATACAGNCCCGGGTCTATGATCCTAACGTCATGAGCAAACAGATGGTGCGTCACTGGTGCAGACAATTTTCAGCAGGTCGACAAAGTGTGCATGATGAGAAGCGCAGTGAGTGGCCATCCATCATTACAGATGACCTGGTAGAGCTTGTGCGGGAAGGCATTATGGAGAATCGTCGCATCACAATTATGGAACTCAGCAGTCATGTTCAATTTCCTGCTCCTTGTTGCACAAAATTGTCACGGAGCATCTGTTGTTCAGGAAATTGTGCACCAGGTGGGTGCCGAAGCAACTGACACCAGAACACAAAACAAAGTGCATGAAAACAGCATTGATATTTCTGCAGCAGTACCATGATGATGGCGACGAGTTTCTGGAACGGATCATCACAGGTGATGAAACGTGGATTGCACACATTACCCCAGGAACCAAGCAGCAGTCAATGCATTGGCATCACAGTGGATCTCCCTGTAAGACGAAATTCAAGCAGATGTCGGCGCGGAAAGTGATGTGCACGGAATTCTGGGACAGAGGTGAGACGGTGAATGCTGAGAGTTACTGTGAAACACTGCAGAAATTGTGACGGGCCATTCAGAACAAGCGGCACAGGATGCTTAGTGCCAATATTGTCTTCCTGCACGATAACGCTAGGCCACACACGGCTTGACAGACAGCAAGTCTCCTGCAGGAATTCAGCTGGGAGGTGTTTAATCATCCACCCTACAGCCCGGACCCTGGACCTCACTCCCAGTGATTTCCATCTTTTCCTACACCTCAAGAAATTCCTGTCTGGTGAGCATCAGCGTTTTGAGAATGACAGACAGGCGGAGATGGTTGTCACACAGTGGTTCCAATCCCAGGCGGCAGACTTCTAAGACACAGGTATTCAAAAGTTGGTCCCACGGTATGACAAATGTCTCAATTCCGGTGGCGATTATTTGAAAAATAGCTAAACACTTGCTGTATCTGTTGCAATAAATATTTCCATGAAATTGTGTTTTGTTTCTGTAAACAGCCCCAGGGAAACTTATTTTGTGGACGAGCCTCGTACAAGCCCCAGATGATAGGTGAGGGTGATTGTAGAGCAATTGGTGGAATGAAGATTGGCAGGGGAAACCGAAGTACTTGGAGAAAATCGGCCCAAGCGCCACTTTGTCCACCACAAATCCCACTTGACCAGACCCGGGATCGAACCCGGGTCACCGTGGTGGGAAGCCAGCTACTAACTGCTTGAGCTATGGCACGGCCCCAGTCAATATATAAGACACTGTTCACTGTTTCAAGTTTCAACAAACTTTTTACAGTCCAAGAACATTTTCTGCCGCACCTTTAACCACATTTTAAAATGTAAACCATAAAATATTCTTAGGGAAATTAGTTTTATGCTGTAGAACACAACTTACAAATGCATACAATGCAGCCAGTTACTGCTGGCCCTGTGGTATTCGGTCACGCAGATAAGACAAGATACTGTGGGTTCCTTTTGTTAATATAGCATGTCGAGGCTGCCGAAAACTATTTCCAGTCAACTCCAACGACCTAAAAAACAATAACCTTATAACTTCCAAAGACCGATACAATATTTGGGGCGACCCTGGTACAGTACAAGTATATAAATTAAATAAGAGAAGGAAGACTAGCTGTGCATCTAGCTCCATCTTATCATGAAGATGACAGTAATGTGTAAACAGATCTTCCATTTACATATATATATATACGTAAGTGACCTTTACTTTCATACATCTTTTATCTTTTTCTTATATAGTCCGCATTAATGAAAGTGCTACCTACCACGGTCTACTAGACACTAGCAGTCAGTTTAACTGTAAAACCTATAATATTCCTTAGTTACTGAACAGCAATTAAAACATGCTAGATGCAAATCGGCTAAATGAAATGACTTAATGTATGTAAATTCTAAGAACATGATCCTTGCCAGAGTTTTTCTCCCTACATCATCTGACATCAAGCATCCTCTTATAAAAGAAATAATACCTGAATTACATAAAGACACAGCACGCTGACTGATTTAATCAATGGCACTCACCTTAGCTGTGTCATGTTACCCAACGCTGGAGGCACATGACTAATGCTGTTATTGGTCAGATCCAATGTGGCCAGCCTGTGTAGCTGAGACAGCCCTGCCACATCTATCGTGGTTAAACGATTGTCACGAGCTATCAGAATTTCAAGCCCTGGTAATTTGTACACACAATCAGGTAGTTCAAAAAATCTGTAAATCAGATAACTAGTAATTTAACAAAAACAGAACAAATGATGATAATTACATATCTGAGTCAATACAATAAAATATTTCAATCTTAGTTTATTAAGCAGGTATAAAAAAAGGTAAAAGTTGTCCCTGTGCTCAATAAATTATGCATTACATCATGAAGGCATATGGAGGAGTAGACATATAGATCCACATTTTCTTGACCTCAGCACTAGCTGGAGGTGAGTGGCCAGCTTCAGGCCCCAGCTGCTTTACTACCGGCAAAAGAGACCCCAGTACCCATTGGATAGGAGGTTGGGTGAACCACAGAGCTGGTCTGGAGGATTTGGAGAAGAGAAAATTCTTGACCCTACCAGGACCTGAACTCCTACCCCTCCGTCATCCAGCCCATAGCCAGTCATTATACCAACTGCAGTACCCCAGCTCCCATTAAGCAGGTATATAATATGTTAATATACATGTGAATTCCTATATGCTGTGTAGATCCTTCTATTGCACAAAATGGACACTACAATTTAAGATTTCTGGTAATGTCAGAGATATAAAATGCAACATACAAACTGAATTCAAACCCAAAAGAAGAGGCACAAATAACAGCACCACTAGAATCATCTTGTATAATCAGGCCACAGGAAAAGATAGAAAAATATGTCTCTAACAGGGCCTGGACATCTCGCCCATAGGCTAGATCCTATAATGACTACCTATACAGTAAAACTACATGCTCCAGTCATCACGATCTGTCATCATTGCCCCTGAGCAGACTTTGTGAAATTTCTTTCAAGGTTATTACATGACCCTAAACATTTTTACCTACAGAGTAGGCAAACAGCAAAACTCTCAGGCTGATGATATTAGTATAATTATTAAAACTGATAAAGATGCTCACAAACATTCTTTCTCTGCAGGAGACAGAACTGAGCTGAAACTAAATGAAATACTGGTTGTGTTCACAACTGCAATAAACCGAAGTGGTAGACAATAATTACTTACTTGTTGAAAGCTATTACAAGTTCCCTGAGCTTTGTCAAACATTCAAGTGACTGGGGTAAGCTTTCAAGTGAATTCCTCTGCAAGTCAAGGTACTGCAAGTTCTGACACAGTCCCAGCTCAGCGGGAAGTACAGACAATGCATTACAGCTAAGGTTCAGTTCAGTGATGTGACTTGCCAGTTTCTGCAACCTGCAACACAATACACCACTATGTGTTGATCTCTCATTGTAAGAATTTCTTTTTATTCTTATCTTCTGCTATGCTGATGACTTTATATTACTGAAAGATGATTAATAGACTGCAAATTTCATGTACTGTTGTATGTATATATGTGTGTTTAGGTGTATATGTGTTTCTTCTTATATGTGAAGTGTGTGCGCAAACCTCCTGCATTCTAACAGGCAACACCCACAACATACAAGGAGGCGGCATTATTTATAAATCACTTGCAGTCCGGCTCTCTGGACACAACACTAGCACTATCCAATTGCAGCTCCAGCGCCAATATTTATACATCACTTACAGCCCACCTCTCTGGACACCAACACAAGTGCTATCCAATCAGCGCTCACAACTGCAGCTCCAGTGCCAAATGGTCCACACGCCGCCCAGCAGTAATGGTATAAAAATGTGGGTCTCCAACTGGCTAACATCAGTCTTGCATCAGTCGCTGTTACACTGCCATCAAGGGAGCACCACAGCTGCACCACACCAACTCCACCAGCACACGCACCGTAGGCAGCTGACTCTACCAGCCAGCCAGACTCACTGCAGCTTGCTGTTATCCAGATGACTTGCAATCATGGGTTGACGCAAGGGAGCACGCCATGCTTGCTAGCTTGCTACAAGACTCAGCTAGACAAAATGGCCCTTTTAGGGGCCTCCACACAGCACCATCATCACTAGACTGGGTTAACTGCTACAAAAGGAGTCTCCACCAGTTTTCTTCAGACACGCTCATCACACGTCTGCAATATGCGTTCCTAATGCAACGAACATTTGTTGTTGTAGTTTCAAGTAGTCGTCTCAGTGAACATGGACATCCCAAAAGTGAACTAAATGTGTGGAATTTGTATGTAAAGTTAACTATTTGGTACATTAATTCGGTCAGAGAAATGATCTGAGAGCAATGTTACATTTTATATACATATAACACTGTACAATTGCAATTACTTATTATTAATGTAATTTATATGATCAGGTCTTTGTAGTGCCACTTGTCCTGGGGGTATGCTTTTATAATTGTACTTTATTTTCAGGTATTTTCCAAATGTGATATACTGTACCCTGACTATACTGTACTCCACACACACATTGCTTACTACAATCTACAGAATGCATTTATATCTATTTATATACTGAGTACAGAAACCTTGTGAAAATGAGACCTCTTTTGCTTGGAAATAAAAGTACTATATTACTATTACCTTCATTTTCTCAATTTTACACTTTCCTTATAAACACATGCATTCTAAAAAAAAACACAATACAAATATTCTTAAATTTATAACATAAATACCATTTTGTGGTGACACTGCATTTTTCCAGCAAAACAGGTTTTGGTATGGTAGGCACCATTAAACACACCCTTAACAAACATTTATCATCTTTCTGGCAGTTGCCACACAAGATTTCAGGACTACATCAAGAGGAATTAGTACTGACCCAGCTTTGCAAATTCACACTATCACTATGTTGGTAGTACTGGTAACACTGAATTCAAAAGTAGAAAGGTGGAGTAGCAGGTAACAGCATGATGTTTCATGAAAATCTTTAGACTGGTTTAAAGTCTTTTTAGAAGGGACAAACACATGGACATTAAAACTAAACTCCGTGGCTTTAGTCTGTAAGCAAACTATACTGACTGAGAGACCACTGCTTGTCGACGAAGTTAGTGCCAACTTTAGCGGGTAGAGGGTGTCGCATGGTCAGTGCAACAGATCCCCACAGCTGTTAATTTCGGTTTTCTAGACTGGACACATGGACATTATGATACCAAAAACCTAATTTTCTTTCTAAAACAAGAAGTGTAGGGTGAAAGTTATTACTAAACATACTCATCATCACCATTATGAACTATGCAGGTGTAGCTGCACTGTCTGTTCCTACACCCTTCAGGCTGGCCTCTCCATTTCTTCTTCAGGAATCCTGGATCTCTTCCTTCCAAAGTTTATATTTTGTCTTCAGTCTGCATATGTTTCATCCAAGTCATTTGGTACTTTTCAATTTTAAATATGTTTTAAAAATATATAAGAATTGAAGTCTGACATGTAAAAGGTTCAGACATTTGTCAATGGCATTCTTTTGTGGGACACAGCTGTACTTTTATGACTTGCCATGGCAGTAACTTAACAATTACTTCTTACAAAACACATACAAAACACGGTAACTTTTTTTACCATCATGAACTACTGATACCTATCGATAAAATATATGAATAAGTTGAAGCTGCAATACATCTGGAATCAACTTCATCCTTCAGTCGCTGTTCAGAAAAAAATATGTAAACATAACATGTTTAAAAATTCAAATTATGGGTCTTTACAAGTGATAAAATGACATGGCACATAATGTTAAGGCTCCAATTCTAAATCCATAAAAACTCATTTTGTTCTTGAACATGCGAGCAACATTTGTCATTTGTCATTTGTCATTTTTTGTTTATTCACTGCATTCAAAGATCGATCATTGGTACAAGACCACAATATATAGAACTTGTACCTTATGAAAACATTTCAGAATTATGAGAAGAAAAAAAGACCCACTTACCCACTAGGTACTTCTTTCAACTTGTTCTTGGAAAAGTCGACAGTAGTGACTTCAGCCTCCAGAGCTTCTTGAAAAACTGAGTCTGGAATCTCTGTAAGATCCTGCATAGCTAGACTTAAAGATCGACCAGACCTCATCATATATCTGAACCAGAAAAATAACATACAAAGGTTACAGGTATGACATTTTAATTCCACAACATAGGAGATGAACATGCCCTATCACAAACCTGAAACCTGCACTTCATAATTTCACCACTGCATCAGAAATGAAAATTGTTTGCTTCAATTCTTGAGAAGAGAAAAAAGCAGTGTACACACATTTTAAATTATTTGGTGTGAGATTACACCATAAGTGACCATCCTGAGCACCCATACACCTTCTTGAGGTACTCTCATCTGTTAACTGGACATGATGAAAAAGAATAAATGTTAAATCAGTATTCAATCTGACAACTAGACACACCATGTGGAATTTAGTTTGTTGCAAAACTGTATATATGAGAGATCTGAGGGTTTCATAGCAGTAAAAATTAAGACTGTGGTCTACTGGATGTGACACCATCCAGATTCACACATGGTTACCAACATTTTGGTGGAATTTGCTGCCTCCAACTTCAGGGTATGAATGTCCATATTGTGAACATTAACCAATGGACAGAGACAGACAACATGTGTACTGAAGGCTACAGCAACAACAGTCAAAATGAACATAAAATAATAAAGACAAATATGAGAATGATGCTCAAATAATTAAAACATATTCTGAGACAAACACACTGACTTCCCTGGTGACTTGTTCTAATATAATGGCTGCCATTCTGTCTATGCATTTACTGAGAAAGAAGATGGTAGCACATACAACATTAAGTACATGAATTACTGATTCTAAGTTGGGTAACACCAGTTTTCAGATGGAAATGAATCCAATGTTCGGTCTAATGGGAAGTGGAGAAGGGGATGGAAAACTGCAAACTAAACAATGATAATAATTGTGTCACAGTAAAGGAGAACTAATTATGCTGTTGAGGTATAACACAAATAAATGCAAAAAGTCATTCTGAAAAAAAAACTACACATCTTTCACTGGAAGTCTTATTTACAAAAAGCATATTGCACATTGTGTCACAGGGCAAGTTTCAAGTTCAAGTGACATTATCACAATATATTGAACTGTACACTGCACTAATACCACAGGCACCACTTAAAATTTTTTCAAGATTTCAACCATACTTGAATTTAAATGCTGACATTTCAAGTTGACAAGAAATAGCAAAGACTGGCTCAGAGTAAATCCTTTTAATCACCCAAAGCAGATATCTGATTAAAACAAAAACTTGAATAATATAACTGCTTGTTTTACTAGTCATCATTCTTAAAAAATGGAAATAATATTATTATAAAAACTATCATACAGCGTGTGATATTGTGTTACAATTACGAAGAATTTTGTTGTAAATTTTTGTTTTGGCTTCTAATTCCAGTTACCAAAATCAGATGCTCAGGAAAGTACATTTACATCCTAAAATTCTGTCATCTAGAGAACATGCAAATTCTATGAATGAAAACTCAAAATGCATGCAACACAATTCTTAGATTCACACAAATTCATCATCTGAGGCTTTATTCTACAATACCTGTCAGGGAACTTCACATCTTTTTCTGCAATTAAGGTGTAAGAACCAATATTAGCATTTCCTTCATCCTTCAAACGCTCACGGAGAAATTTCAGAAGTCTAGTAGTTCCACACTGAATAATATCTCTCCGAATAGAATGAAGAGGATTTCCTTCCAAATGTAGAGATTGTAGGTGTGGCAGATAGCACAAAGTATCAGGTAATCTGGACACAGAAAAACCAGAAGATTATCCGTGAGATTTGAGATTCTCACAACAGCATCTATTAAGAATTATATGTGCACCTTCTACGATGTGACAACATGCAGTTCAGTAAAGTTCACTCCATGGAGTCACATCATTCAAGGTTGCACTCCTGAAGAAAATTCTCATTATAAAAGTAAACTCTTCCAGAATACTGACCTAATAAGACACTGAACAAAGCATTTTAATTTTATCTAATTGCATGGAGCTGATTCCTTCTTGAGAAACCAGTCTCTCAGCTACTCACTCAAGAATTTTCCAACATTTTATGGAAAACAAAGGTTTATTACTATGTTCACAATAGCCCTCCACTGATCATAGCCTCCACCATATAAACCCAGTCCATACCACCCCATCCTATTTCTCTAAGATCACATTCTAAGTCTCACACAAAAAAATGCAGTACATTTATAGAAACTGGTTAAGAACTACCAATCTGCATCATTCCAATATATTCTCAGATTTCTTTACTATATCTATACCATTATTTATCCATAAAATCATTCTGTTTTGTGAACTTTTCAACTAAGCGTGCAATTTGCCAACTAACAGTAGTGATGTACTTGTAAAAATAAAAGTGTCACTGCATGAGAATTACAGTCACTGTCCACTTCATAAACTATAAACTTACGTGACTAGACTGTTATTGGTAAGGTCCAATCGTACAAGTAGTTGCAGTCCTGAGATCTCTTCTGGCAGAGATGTAACTTCATTATTACAAAGGTTTAACACTCGCAAACGTGACAAACCTTCTAACAACTCAACATCAAGTTCCTGCCAAGAAATAATCAAGATATAAATTTAACTCTTTCAAGAAACGCAATAAAACTGTGATAGAACTGCACCCTATGAAGGATACACAGCCAGGTATTGGTAAAGAAGCATTCTCTTTGCTGATGCATGCAAATTTTGGCATGAATGTATGGGGGAGTGGAGGTATATCTATATGCATTCTTAACCATGGCACTAGACAGAAGCTGAGTGGTCGGCTTCACATCCTCGTCATTTCACACCCAAGTGAAACAGTCCCCTGTAACACTCAACAGGAAGTGTTCCTTAGCCTATCTCAACCTTACTTTTGAATCCAGTGGTATAGTTTCATCCTTTCGTCATACTATCCTGACAACCAATATACATTTACTCATACCAAATATAGTTGTAACGAAATAATAATAAAAAATGTATTGTATTTAGTTGCACCCAAGCAGTGACAATCAGTTTTGCTGTTAGATAAAATGTTTTTCTGATTTATATTGATGTATTAATTTATCTGGCAAACTGTACTGCATGCTACTATGAAAACTGGTCTCGAAGTGAACACATAAAATTAAGCATATGCTCAACCAGAATGCAGAGGAAAATCACAATGTAGACAGCTAATAAATCCTTCGAAAATGTGGCCAAGTTTGAATATCTGGGAATAACAATAAAAACTATATTAACAAAGATATCTAGAGTAGATTAAATCTGAGGAATACTTGCTACCATTCACCTCAGAATTTCTGTCTTCATGCTATCCGAAAACGTGAAGATTAAAAACACACAAAAGCATAATTTTGCCTGCTACACACAGTGTGAAGGAATGGATTGAATTGAACTTTCCCGTGATAGGGGTCTAGTAGCAGGCATTGGCAAACACAGAGATAAAACTCCCTGTCCCATACGAGCACAGATTTTCTTCCTGGCGACTGACTAGCTACTACCTATTCAAGAACATCCTGCACCATGAAGTTATGCCAAATACATTTTATAGACCATCAATTGGATACTACATACTGAGAAGAATAGCTGTTTGCCACTATTCAGAAATATCAGCAGTACAAAAAGAAGAAATGCAGTATACGCACGCACGCACACACGCACGCACACATATATACTACCTCTCTCTTTCATACACACAATAATACGAGGGATGTAATGACCGTTTGTGAATAACATTTGCATGGGTGAATGAATTGCACCATTTTATTTCCATCCTCTCCACAGTCTGGACTTAGTTCCAACTGATTTTCACTTGTTCACACACATGGAGCAGTTTTTTAATGGCACGCGCATGGATAGCAACGAACAAGTGAAGATGGTTACAGACTGGTTCAATTGACTGGCAGCAATTTCTATGATGCAGGCATAGAAACTTGTAACATGATATGACAAATACCTGAATCTTCATGGGAATTATGTATAAAAATGATTTAAGATCTGTACTAATGATGTAAAATACAATTTTTTAATGTTATCTTTTTTTAATCACCAAACGGTCTTTACTTTCTAGATAAGCTATATATATACAACCACACACCTGTTCTATCTGCAGGAAAGGAAAATGTTTGCTATGGCAAAACATGCTGGAAGCCTTTCTCTCAGGAAAAGTCACTGTTTGTCATTACTGGAATACTGTATGAACAAAACAAAATGAAGCCAAACACTTTTGCATGTGTATGCATGCAAATTTACATTAGATAAAGGACAACACCAAAGATAAAACAGAGCAGTATGGAGGTAACCCACACCTTAATAATGTTGTCAGCTAGATGGAGTTCCTTGAGTGCCATACAACCTGTCACATCTGGAAGTGCGACTAGGTGGTTGTGCTGAAGGAACAACATTTCCAACTTCCTCAGATCTCCTAATGAAGGTAAGAAGCTTATCTGGTTGTCTTTCAGATCCAGTTTAAGAAGAACTGGAATAAGTTACATTACATGAACATTCCACAGAAAAGAACAAAGAGGAATGTAAGTCTGTGACCAAAGGTCACAGCAAGCTACTACAAACACAGGTTCCAGTGTCAAGGGGCAGTAAGTAACAAAATGACTGTCAGTTTTTATGTGACACTTTTATATGTGTAAGTATATTTCTATTAACATTTATTACTGATTTCAGGCTTTCATAGTTTTTGTTCATCTATCCTTGTGTTATTATGTGTGGTTGTAAAAGTAAAAAAGTAAAGCTATCCCTGTAACAGGCCGTGAAGGCCCATAGGGTTGTGAGACGTTAAGGGTCCCACATTACCTTGACAATCGGTTCAAAGATGGCGGTAAGGTTGTCAGCCTTACGCATCGGCCGCGCTTCACTCCACAGGAAAATTATTTAATTAATTCCTGGTACTCATTTCTGTTAGAGGCTGAGTTGACCCCAGGGCCTAGTGCGGCCGGAAGGATTAGGTCAATTGAATAAAATCCAATGACCTCATCAGGACTTGAACCCGCGACCTTCTGGCTTGTAAGCAAAGGTATTGATGTTTAAGAGTTATATTATGCCTCCATCTTCAGGGTTAAAGTGTCCAGGTTGGTTAGCTATTGTGTGTGTGTGTGTGTGTGTGTATATATATATATAGCACTGTATTTGAACTGAAATGGGGCAAAGGGGAAGGCAGTGGGGATTAATGCCTTGTCTAGATGAGGCACCCTACCCCCTTCCCTTTGTTCCTGTTCAAACACAACGCTGTATACATGTAACAACTAACCAACCCACAAATTTCAAGCCTGAAGGCAGAAGCAGCATGTACCTTCATAACATCAGCAACATCACACATAACCGCATGATGCAACCCAAAAACAGAATCAACATTTAGATTTAATATCTGAACATCAATTTTGATTCACCCTATGCACTTAATGATAACACAAAGATAATGTGAACAACTCCGCCACCTCAAATTACACCATGTTACATGTTCGAAACATTCAGCCTTAGTTACCAGTTTCTTCTTCAAAATTATCTGTACTATTATTTACACTACAAATTCAACC
>NW_019744407.1:0-21976 GCF_002891405.2 Cryptotermes secundus
AAAATTATGAATTTCAGAATTTTGTCTAAACAATGATTTATTGGTTTTATATTTCTGTTTCCCACATAACCTCAAATGAGGGTTATGATTTAATACCTTTATTCTCCCAGCTGTCTGACTAAATAAATGGGATTACAATGAGACAGTACATCAGCTACTAATAGACTCGACGAGAGCCTATGATTCAGTTATGACAGAAATATTATACAGTATTCCCATAGAGTTTTGGGCACCCATGAAACTAGTTAGCCTGATTAAAATGTGCTTAAATGAAACCTGTAGTAAAGTACATTTAGGTAAACATTATCTGATACAGTTCCTGTCCACCACTGTTATCAGCTTCATAAAGAATTGTATCCAATATCGCTGTCTCAACGTTAAGTCCATACATAGATGAAATTATTGTGGATCATCAGTGTGGGTTTCTTTGGAACAGATCAACTACTAATCAGGTTTTTTGCATTCGTCAGATACTGGAGAAAGATTGGGAGAGTAATGAGATAGTACATCATCTGTTCATAGACTTCAAGAAAACCTATGATTCAGTTAGAAGGGAAGTATTGTACAGTATTTTCATATAGTTAGGGTTACCTGTGATACTGGTTAGGCTGGTTAAAATGTGTTTAAATAAAACCTATAGTAAAGTCTGTATAGGCAAACATTTGTCTGTATCCTATCCAAAATGGTCTAAATCAAGGAGATGCTTTATCACTACTGTTTTTCAACTTTGTTTTAAAATATGCCATTAAGAAGGTTCAGGAAAAGCAGGTGGGACTGAAATTAAATGGGAAATAATATAGATACCATAAATAAAAACAGAGAAACTCTAATTGATTCCAGTAAGGAGGTCGGTCTAGAAGTAAATGTAGAGAAAAAGAGAATGCAAGGCAAAATCATAACATGATGATAGCTAATAGATCCTTTGAAACTGTGGTGGAGTTAAAATATTTTGGAATGACTGTAAGAAACAAAAATTTGATTCAGGGGGGAATTAAGAGGAGGTTGAATTTGAGTAGTGCTTGCCACCATTCAGCCCAGAACCTTTTGTCTTGTCATCTGCTGTCTAAAAGCATGAAAATTATAATATACAAAACTACAGTGTTGCCTGTGGTTTTGTACAGTTATGAAAGTTTGTCTTCTACGTTAAGGGTGGAACATAAACTGAGGGTGTTCGAGAACAGAGTGCTGAGGAGAATATTTGGACTGAAGAGGGGTGAAGTGGTAGGAGATTTGAGAAAACTGCATAATGAGGAGCTTCATAACTTGTAGTCTTTGCCAAGTATGATTAGAAAGATCAAGTCAAGGAGCATGAGATGGGCAAGACATGTAGCTTGAAGGGAGAGAAGAGGGATGAAAGTAGGATTGTGTTGGGGAAAACCAAAAGAATGGGACCATTAGGAAGACCTAGACATAGGGGGGAGAGTAATATTGAAGTGGGTCTTAAGAGATAAGATGGAGTAGTATTGACTGGATTGATCTGACTTGGGATAGGGACCAGTGAAGGGCTGTTGTGAATACAGTAATGAAACTGTGGGTTCCATAAAATGTTGGGAATTTCTTGAGTAGCTAATTGACTGGCAGCTTCTCAAGAAGGGCTCAGCTCCATGGAGTTATTTATCATTTTTAATTAGATGTATGGTGATGGTGACACAGTGAAAATTTTCCAGATGAACTTAAAATGTTAGTACCGATCCTTTCAAAACTGAGAATTTATATTAGTGATTCCTATGCAAAAAGTTTCTGTGGCCACATTCATGAATGAAATGTTTCCTCAAGACCCAGGCTGTTGTTTTTGACTTCAGATTTCATAGTTATTTTCACATTTTCACCTTTAAAAATCAACCACCAAAATTTTTAACAATTATTTCAGGCTGATCTACAGACCCGTGCACAGAATCGTCATCAGCAAGTGAGGAGAACCCATTCAGACCTGGGTGGCCAGAGACTATTCAATTGGGACTTGCGTAACATATACCGACGCATGTACTCCACGCCCTCACCTATCAAGATGCGCCCTCCACGCTCTAGCCCACCACACCCTACTATCACTGATGCAGTTACTCTAAGAAGGTTAGTAGTTTTCCTTTAATTTCTGATTCTGTCACAACAAAAATACTTAAAAAAATATATAAGTTCTGTTATGTTTCCGTACAGGCCACTCTTGCAGTTAGTTTCATATTTCGTTTGAAAAACTAATTTTGATGAAAAAGTTCCAGTTGCAGCAGGATGAATTTATATACTGGAATGAAATGTGGATCACTGAGTAATTTGATACTTTCATACCCTCAATTGGGCACAGATTAACACTCACAGAAACCACTTCTACTACAGTGCTGGACATACGAGTAGTATGACAATCTCAACTTTCTGAAACTCAAGAAAAGAAACTGAATTTAGTGGTGGTGTCTGTCATGTGTTCATATACATTAATTTAAAAGGATTCTTTTATTGGATACAACTTGATAATTTGAAAGTGATATTACAATCTACAGGATAACATGAAATGATCTAGTATTTGAGTTAGTATTAATTATTCAACCATGCAATGACCGATGTTTTCTAATGTGGTAACACCTACAGTAGTTCATAGAGATTAGTTCTTACTCTTCCAGAGCTCGCTGTTCCTGCTCATGCACCAATTCGCACAGGATGGCTGACAAAGGAAGACTGTCTGTAGAACAGCTTATAAAGACAGTATTGTTCTTTGCTGAAACAAGAAGTGTTGTGGTCACACAGAGGTAGTTTCATGCCCATTTTCAAACACGATGGGCACCTTCATTCATAAACTTTATAACCAGTTTAATAATGATGGTTCAGTGTTGGAGAGGATATGACACCAGCCTTCATCTGTGTGTTCTCCAGAGAACGTTGATGCTATCCGAGTGGCACTGCAAACAAGCCTCAGTGAATCCACAAGGAAGGCCGCAGCAGAACTAGGGATATCCAGACAAATGGTGGAACAAATATTGAAAAGTGATTTGAATTTGTATCTGTACAAAATGGCAGTGTTGCCTAAACTTAAAAATCAAAACAAGCATCAAAGAATGGCATTTGCAGAATGGGTTCAGAATAATGAGGCATCGTTCAACAATATTTGGTTTTCTGATGAGGCACACTTCCACTTGGATGGTGTGGTTAATAAAAAGAATGCATGATTTTGGCCTCAGAGAACCCACGTGTGATTCATTAGAAGGTGCATCGTGCACTGAGAATTAAGGTGTGGGACACCATCTTAAGTCATGGACTGCTAGGGCCAATTTCTTTGAAGAGACAATGAATAATGAGCGCTATTTAAGCACGTGCAATACTTTTCTGCCTCATCTTCTTGCTACAGGGTTGCTGTTACGAACTCAGTGGTTCGTGTAGGATGGAGCCAGGATGCCCTCTGTGAGTGTTGTTTTGGTCTTTCTACATGTCACTCTCGACTCGCATGGCATCTCAAACCGATTTTCTGATCGTTTTCCTTTTGAAAAGAACTGGCCCCCGAATAGTCCCAATTTAAACCCATGTGACTACTTTCTTTGGGAATTCCTTAAGGAAAAGATTTTTCCAAAAAAGTCACAAACAGTAATGGAGTTGAGAGCAGTAATCATTCAGGCCTGCAGTGAGATAACTTAGGATATTCACCATCGAGTAGTCAACATCACAGTTGGTGTTGAAGAATTTGCCAGATGTAATGGTGGTCATATTGATCACTTGATTCACAGAGGATAAATCTCCATGCAAATGTCTTTCTTTTTGTATGTTAGTAATTGTAATTGAAATAAAGATTTCATTAATAGATCAAATACTGGATCATTTCATGCACCACTCTGTAATTTCAGACTTCAGAATTCTCAAACTGAATAAGATAGGATTTTAAACCCAGGGAGTTGATTTCTGTGATCCTGCTTAATTAGATATCTACTTTATTGAAAAAAAAGGATATATATATTTTGCTGAGCTGGTTGTTGTAGTTATATAGCTTGTATAGATTTCTCTTCAGGAGGTTGGTTCAAACCTGGTCTGTTAGCTCTGCTGACAGAATTTTTGTAATTTCTTCAGTCCTGGCAAATGTCATGCTGGTTCCTTAAAACAAGCCATATCTCCACTCCCCTATACACCTTCAGAGCATTGCTTTTAATGAATTAAGTGGAGGGATCACTTCATTTATTATAGTATATCTTTAGAACTCATTGACTCCTGATTGCTGATGAAATTTTAATGACCTTGAATGGCATGATCAGATACCCTCCCAGAGTTAATGTTTATAAAGAGCTCAGAGCAAGATAGCATACTGGAAGTCTGCACAGAACAATGAACATAATTCCCATTGACACAACTGCTATAGTTTGGTTTGCTGAAAATAAAGGATTACTTTAGTAAATGATATTGTACTGCATATACACCATTGCAAAAGTGCACAACTAATAGGCTTTAATGAAGCTTTACATAAGAATCAATATAAGACGCACATTTTACACATTTACTCCCATTGAAAATTTGAGGTGCTTTTTAAATTTGAGGAATGTGCATCTTTCTAATTTTTCCCTAAAACCCACATTAAAGAAATGGATGCATCTTATATTTGAAGTAATACAATAGTAATCAGGCATCATTCTTTTATGCAGAATTTTTGGATATTTTTATGCCTTTCAATTCCAGTTCTAAGCGAAGATCAAGACGTCCCCAACTACGAAGGTCCATCAGTCAACCACTTGGACTAAATGAACTGTCGCCTCTGATGCGTCGAAAGCCAGGTAGTGGTACGCCATTAGTTCAGCGAACATCCAACACAGTACTCAGTGAGGATGAACATGATGGCCGAGGTGGAATGGGCACATCTGATGATGACATGATGTCTGACTCAGAGTCATCTATTGCCTCACTCACTGATAGGAAGAAGTCATTTGAACAGGTATGTGACAAAGTGGTCGAATTGTATGTGTTTATTGAAGCTTGTTTAACATGTGAAGAAAGAACCTATTAACTTCCATGTGTGGGTTGATGTATTTTACAGCTCTCGCAATAATCGTTGTTATCTTTTTTATATTTAGCTTTTAATCATATATGTTGACCTTTAGTGCTTAAAATATATTCTTCGCAATGACATATCTGTAGAATGTCCATTCATGAATGCTCAGATTGTAGAAACTTGAATTCACTAACCTTGCTAATAGAACTTAAAGCTCCAGCATCACTAAGACTGAAGTTGCCGATGGGACCCAAACCTCACCCACTTCGGTCTAATTGAAAACCTCATAGTTTGGGTCTGTAAAATGCTTATTAATGTTATCCTTCTGTGTCCTTCTTTGTATATACCGTATTTACGCATGTATAGGCCGCACATTTTTTGCCAAAAATTCAAGAGGAAAACTGGGGTGCGGCTTATATTCAAAATATTCGGAATCACACTTCATTTAAAAAAAATTAAACTTTGCCAAATTTTGGAATAATTTCTACTCCTGAAATAATATTCCAAGAAAATTATTTTTTCTATAATTTGTGTCTGAAAATTGTGCTGCGGCCTATACACGCACGCGGCCTATACATGCGTAAATNACTTTATTTTCAGATGTTTGCAATTTTTATTCTTCTGACAGAGAAATGGGTTCCATTACATAGCCATATAAAACAGCACAAGATGATTGTCTTATGCATCTTAATCTTTAATGTGTTAAATAGACAAATATTTTCAGTTTTTGAACATTTTTTGAACTTGAACTTCTTTTATTATCTTAAAGCAGCTTCTCCTGCACTCCTTTTAGTTCACTCTTTGTTTTCATCAGATAAACCGTGAAGTGACATAGCCTTATAAGTTCTTACATTCAGGCACAAGAAATTGTAAAGGAAAGCTCAGATTCCCTAAACTACTGATGTTGTGTATTGTATGTGAAATAACAAGCAGCAGCGCATAATATTAACTGCCTTAACTAAAATCCCATATCTCCCCAAAACAATATGTTCTCTATTATCATGTGTTCTGCTAGCATTTAAGTAATATTATCACTCACTGATAATGATATAGGAGCATTATTGTCTCAAATTGACTTAGAAAATGTCATCTGCCGTTTTGTTATGTTGGTGAACAGGCAATGGATGAAGATATGACAATTCTGGCAGAAGCAGTATGGGATCATGTTGCCATGGAGCCCGAAGAGTTGGCATTCCGTGCCGGCGATGTCATTGAGGTGCTTGATACAATGGACCGAGATTGGTGGTGGGGATCAAGAAATGAAGATAGTGGCTGGTTTCCTGCAGCATTCGTTAGGGTAAGTCAGTAGAATGTCTAGTAACCTGTCTGAGTAACCAAGAGATGTGCCTTACTTGCTTTTGCATGATAATTCTGGAAGAGAAATATGCTGTGTATGTCTTATTATATGGATGCTGCGTTTCTGTCTTTCAATGCAACTTTCCTACAGAGGATATAAATTTCCTTTGAAATCGGTGTTTGTAAATACAGCAAATTCTCCATAACTTGGCATGTATGAGGATTGGGGTGTGCTGGTTACAGGAGAGAAGCTGATACAGAAGAAACTCAGTAAAAAGTCAAAAGAACACATTTTCACTTTAATACTTGCATGGGAGTATGAGTATTCCTAGGCAGCATAGTGGAATAATGGAAGAAAGATTTTGGTTACATATACTGTAACAAGATGACAAATTCAACTAGCCCCACAGTAATGCCACCTGCATGAGAAATGGCAATGAATAGTACTGCTAGTGGGGGCTGGGAGAACTATCATTTGTTGAATGAACACATAAAAAATAAAAAAAAAAAGTTAAGGTTTCCCTGTAACAGGCTGTGGAGGCCCATAGGGTTGTGAGATGCTGAGGTTCCCACATTTTCTAGATGGCAGCAAGGTTGTCAGCCTTACGCACCAGCTGCCCCGTACCCCCAAGAATATTTCAAGAATATTCCTGGTACTCATTTCTGTTAGAGGCTGAGTTTATCCCAGGGCCATATTGAGGCTGGAAGGATTGGGTCAATTGAAAAGAATCCAGTGACCTTGTTGGGAATCGTGGACCCAGCGTGACGCGATAACACATGCATTGCCAGTAAACACTGCGCCGCTCTGATATAACGGTAGATGTGCTACTGGAGGCGACGTTTCCCACTTGCCTGATGTATATATATATATATATATCGGCTGTGGCAGTGGTGTTGACAGAAGCCAGTGGAAGCCGACAGTGGCAGTGGTGCTGACAGAAGCCAGTGGTTAGCCAGCACAGACAGTTCGACAGTTCCACAGTTTGACATTCTAGTGAAGTAGTTAACATGAAAGGACTGTGACACGACTTGTTCAACATTTTGTGTTATAGTTACGTTGAATAGTAGTTACAGCGTTGAGTAATAAAGTGACATTACAAGAATATGCCTCAAGGTCATGTTTCACAACATTTTTGGTGCCGAAACCTGGTAGATGAAGGATTGCAGTAGATTGTCTCACGACACATTTAGACGTCAAGACTTCAAGAGAAAGGAGAAAACAAACACCCACGGTCACTGACTTCAACTTGGCTCTGTCAATATTTCTGACTTCTGACTTTCAACAGACCCCATACAGATGATCAATTAGCTTGTGAGATCATACTTGGAGATACCCTCACAACTCGACATGGCGGATAGGAAACTCCAAAGGCTAAAGAGGAAGCACTCCACGGCAAGGGTGAAAGCAACAAGGTTCAGTACCTTTATAATTGAATTGCTGTTTGAAGCAGGTAGCTGAGGCCGGATACATTTCAGGAACCCAGAGGAAGGAGAAAATCTGCCATTGGAAGATGTTAATCAAAAGACTGGTGAAGACACAACAAACTGAGAAGACTTTACGCGTGCTGTAGTCAGTGATCTTTGGAGTGTGTAACTCAGTGAGACTGTCGTAGTTATTTGTAGTTACGTTCTATAAGTATTCACTAAATCCAACTACCAATCCAAACCCTGTATATAGTCACTCGTACACTACACTTTGAACAAGTAATCCAGCTACTGCTATTGGAAAACTTCTCTGCAGCTTCTGCTGTCAGAGTCCACCATTCTCATCCATATTACTGAGTTAATACAGTTAAAGGAGTGATCCACTCTGTTTTTTTGTGCAGATTTTTCCTATTCTTTCACATATATTTTAGAACCTATGCAATTTTGTATTAACATAAACCTTTCATTAGGTGATTGATATTATCTGTCTGTCCATTGATTATCATTTTGACTTCTATTGGGATGTTTTTTTTTTTATTACAAATCCTAATATTTTTGTCTTGCTTGAAGATATTTTTGTGTTATATTCCTGGAGATTTACATTACTTTGTATATAGCTCTGTGTATGTTGTCCTCAGTATTTTGCATGATTATCTAGTCATCAGCAAGGATTAGGCGTTTAATGTGGTGTCATTTGTATAACATTTATGTTTAGATTTAATATTCTCTTTATATAATAAATTGGTAATAGTACTGTGTGAGATCTTGAATGAAAATACACTGGCTACAGGTGGATCTAATAACAGTAGTCTGTCTGTCTCATCACTTGTCATTTTCATGAGAAATGCTTATTTAGAACTTCTTGAACTTGCATTTTATATTTTATAAATTTCGGGTGTTATGATTGGATTGTAAATACATGAATCAGAGCTCCCAGTAAATAAATAAATAAACAGATAGTGTCACCCCTCTTCCTTTGTTGTTCTGCCCCTTACGTTCGGCACCACTTGTGACTGCCTTTTGCCTGACTTTTCGTCACTTATTAGTTCTTTACCTCTAGCCCTTCCTATCCCTGTGCCGCGGCTCACCTGCACCTCATGTCTGGACACCTCCACTGGAGTTACTGCCCTCCTTCCTCTTCTCATGGACGGCGAGAAGTTAGGTGGGAAGGGAGGAGAATTGTGGTTGTTGGTGCTGATAGGCGAGAGTTTGTTCCTGTACTACCATTAGGTGTCCCGCAAGTAGGGAAAGATGGGAGTATCTGGGTTATGAACTGTAATGGGTAGAGATGAATTCTTATCCCAGGGTCTTATGAGCCTGGCTCAGGCAGGGCAGGAAGATTCTTACACAACAGTCACATAGACCACTTCAGACTTTTGCACTTAGTAATTATTTACTTAGCTTCAGCTCACTGAACACAACATACTCTATTAGTAACACTTATTTGGATTTTAACTTATAATACTTTTACTGAAGGGACGTAGTTGTATTTTGTGTCTGACTTGACCGAAAGTTGAATGAAGACTCCTTGAGGTGGAATGCCCTCTCTCTGAATCCTGAGGTCCACAAACCACAGACTCCAAGAGAAATCCACTCCTCCAACCTGTGCCATTGGTTTAGTTTTCAAACTAGGAGGTTCCCTAAATTTGTGAATTTCCAATCATGTTGCTCTGCTATGTGATTCTGGCAGTTGCTGACCTGATGCTAAGGCTGACAACGACTTGATGCATTAAGTTCAGGGATGAGGCTCCGGCCCTCCCACTTCTAAGTTATAACTGTTCCAAGCTGTGAGCTCTCAAATTCTCAAAGACTTTCCGACTTTCCTGAAACTGCCAGAATTCCAGGAAATGTACCAGATGTTACTTCCTGTCCACATAGCAAAACTTGAACTATGTCACTTCTGCGTGTAAAAGTTGGCTATCTGCTGGATATCTCTGTTTGTATTTTTGTGATATTAACTTAATATAAACTTAATTAGTACAAAATAGTCCACCAAATTATGATGAACAGCTGCATCAGATAAAACTACAATAGATAAGACAGTGAAGTATGAGATGATGTTAATATTAAAGTTGGTATGTATAATTGACAAGGAAGTTGTTTCTACAGCTGCGGGTGAGTCAGGAAGACACAGTAGAAGACTGTTTGGCAGCCATGGCCTCAGGCTCAACTCCAAGTACGCAGTTAAGGCGACGAACTAGTGTGTCTCTGCTAAGTAATGATCAGGTGCGCTCCAGTGTGGTGCGTGAGCTTATCAACACAGAACGTGACTTCGTTAAGATTCTTCGTGATGTTGCTGAGGTAATACAGTTTCTGATATAAAAACTACTTGTATATTGATATATGTCTGTGTGAAACATCAAATGAAGCAGTTATACATTACTAAACAAATATTAACCACTTGGAACCTAATGTTGGGTGTAGCTTGTTGTGGGAACAAGGTGTTGCAGTACATAACATTAAGACAGACTTGTCTCTGGTTTCAAACCAAAACTTACAGTGTAGTTAAGGAATCTCATATAGACGGCCGCACCGATCAAAGTCTAGGTGCTTTTAATTACTCTGAACAAAATACATATTTACTATAAAAGAGTGTGAATTCTAACACCCATGCACCAGCTGTTTTCAAGCTCTGAGAATCAAGGCATCCATCTTAAATACAATTGTTTGTCTCCACCCTGTGCTCAGGAAAGAAATCTTCACAGGATTAAAAAGCATTCACCATTGGTGATGTGAATATTTGTGCTCGTTTTTAACTTCTGACTGTGTGTGTCTGTCCCTGTGTACCCCTTCCCCTCAGCTTTCGAATGCCTGAACCAATTTTTATGAAACATGGTATGTATGTCATGGCACCTGACTCCATCTCAGCAGTCTGCTTCATAAATCCCTCATATCAGATTTTATGTGTGTATGTGTGTTTTTCCCCTATTATTACTAGTCAATGGCTTGGTAAACATGTTCCTGCAGCAACGAATACATGAAACAGTAGAAGAATTGTTGGACACATCATTTTCTATGTGGTCCATGTCATACCCAAAGAAAGTGAGCAATTAGTTCTTCCCAGAACTTCTTACTATAAAAGACTCTTTCTCATCATAAAACCTGAGATTCAGTCCTGGGTGACTTCATGTCAGATTCATGGTTGATGAAATACTGGAACATGTTTCTCTTCAAGTTTCTTTGGCCTTCCTCTGCTAATCATGATTTCATCATTGCTCCACACTCATCTGTTTCCTCCCTGTGAGATTTGCAATAGCCCTGACCAGGCAGCACATTATCACTTCCATATCTTTATGTCTGGGGCATCATCTCTGACCTGGAACTTGGCTGCAAAGTAAGGGAGTTAGTTATTTCTTCAGTATTCATATAAGTTAATAAGTAAATTATAAAATAATCAATTCACATGTTTTCTCCTGGATTATGACAGATAATATTCAGCCTACATTATTCAGAGATCTATAACCATGCAACATTTCTAGACTCTTTATTGTTTTCACGCATCAGAGGTTCACTTGAGCGCCATGTTGGCATTGATGACAGGAAGTAGCACATTATTAGGATACTGTGGTTTGCATTGACATGACATTCATACAAACTTTCACATGAATCAGGCATTTAATTGCTGTTATTGATAATTATAATTCAGTCAGAGGACCGCTAGGCATAGAGGCTGATGCAGACATGCAACTAATTAATAGGATTCCAAATAAAGTGAACTCCTATTCTGGATCCTAGAAACAGAGCACACTTAATGTATTTCAGTGTTTTAAAAAGTGTGTTATGTTCACAATTGTACTCATACTGCCATCTGAATTATCCTGATGAGTGTTATATCTTGTGGAAGATCCACTGAGACCTCTGGTATGGTGGTTTTTATTCTCATCAAATGTTTGGAGTAGAATCTGCTTACTTTCCAATGAAGATGTAACAATTTTCATCATTAGATGAAGACACATTCTCAGTACAACATAACTGTATGTCAAGTGTGGGTAGTGGAAATGGATGTATGTTCCTTCTTATTCAGTTGGAAGATCTATGAAGACACATAATTAGAACTACAAAAGAAGATTGTGTAATCAGAGGCTGTCACCCCAGTCATGGTTATGTGAAAACTGTTGCTCTAGATAAGGACGTACTAATTACAAATTCAGCTCTATGCGAGTCAGTATAGTGATAGGCCATGGGTAGGATGGCTGGGGTTTGGTTTCCAGCAGAGGAAAGATTTTTGTCTTCTCCATGGTGTCCAGACTGGCTCTGGGGCCCACCCAGCCTCCTGTCCAATGGGCATGTGGGGTCTCTTTCCCCAGAACTAAAACAGCTGGTGCATGAAGCTGACCACTTATCTCCATCTGATGCTGAGATCAAGAAGGGTGGAACGATACCCGCACCCCCCCCCCCATATACAAGGTTTGGAACTTTAATAGTGGCAACTATTTATTTACAACTGATACAAAATAGATGCATGTTTCAAAGTTTTACTGCCCTTCAGTGTAGTCACCAGCATTGTGTACAACCCGATGCCAGCGAAGTGGAAGTCATTGGATACCTTTAGCAGCGCCTGTTGTGTTGATAGTTCGAATGGAGCGGTCTGCTGCCTGAAGAATCTCTGGAACAGTTCTGAAGTGAATGCCATGAAGTGGTTCCTTCATTTTAGGAATTAAGTCGAAGTCACAAGGGCTTAAGTCCAGGGAGTATGGTGGATGGTTGCAAGCCTCTTGAAGACCTTGATGACACTGTCGTGCTGTACAGCCTCTGGCACATTCAATCTTTATCTGACTCCATTGTTCCTGTTTTGAAAACATTGTGAGAACACTACATTAGACCACCAGCTAACACAAGGCTCTGTTCTTCTCGTCACTGCGCATGCACATGTTGTGGGAAGTGAGAGTCCATTCGCTCTGAGGTAAGGTAGGTATGTAACTAACGTGTGGTATAAGCGACATTATTTGGTTCCATTGCATGGCATCTCTTCAGAAGTGTTGCCACTATTAAAGTCCAACCCTCATATCTTCATGGCATAGTGCTTAATAGGGACAACTTTACCTGCTTGTTCTCAGCACTCTTACCCTGAGCATATCATGAATAAAGTACAAGGAACATGCAAGCATTTACAGGAAACTACACATAAAATAATCATACAGAAACAAGGACTGATGTTTGAGTGATTACTTTTTTTACTTGTGAGGTGGCAAAGAGTCTGTAAGATCTAGATTGCCTGCAGATAAACTGAAAATATTTACTTTCTCATAGGGTTACTTGGCTGAATGCCGGAGGCGGACAGATATGTTCTCACCACAGCAGATTGATACCATCTTTGGCAACTTGGAGGATCTGTTGCAGTTTCAGTCAACATTCCTGCAGGATTTGGAGAGTCATGTTGAGTGGGATGCACCACATCGGAGTTGTATAGGAGAATGTTTTCTTGCTCATGTGAGTAGTAGTAGTAGTAGTAGTAGTTGTTGTTGTTGTCCCCTCCCCCTATCGACCTGGATGTGGGATAGAGGACATGGAATTATTGAGACTTCTGAAATAGAATGATATCCTGATGTAGCACATTAAATCAAGCAGTAAAGCATCTGTCTTCTGTTTGACAGATGCAGCAGTTTTCCCTCATTTTTCTTAGTCCATCCTGATGAATACCAGGATAGCTTCTTTAAGTACACCATGACCACTTCGTGCCTCTTTCTATCCAATTCACAGTGAACCTCTTCTTCCTGTCTCTTTTCATTAATTTTGGTACAGTTTGTGTCCTGTCACTAGTTGAATTGATATCCTAAATTTTCATCTACTTTTTATGAGTTTCTTACACACTGTTAAACTATTAAGCACAGGACAGCCCCATAAATCAGAGGCTGGGGTCTCCTTGCAATGATGAATTAAAATAAAATATTCCCATGACCTTGCATATTTAAGGGCATTTAAAGAATATACTGTGTATACTTAATTTCTTTGGTCTCATAACACAGTATTCATAGAGCATTTATCTTGGATGGTTAATTAATACATGAACTGCCTAAGCTCTTAAATTGTACATTGGATTAAACTGGGTCTTGTAGTTACAAGAAATCTACATATTTTCTACAGCATACCTTGTTCTGAAGTTTTAGCCGATACAAATTGCAATAAACATTTAAAAACAGTATGAGTGCCCAAAGCAAAGACATATAATAACTTTTTGCATATAAATACTAATTATTTTTTTAAGTGATGTAAATTGTTTATATAGATAATATTTGTAGTAGCATATTTTGAATTCTTAAAGATAAGGGAATACACTAGCAGATGAATTACATGAAATTATCACCTACAGGAAAGTTGCAACTTATTTAATCTTTTCATAATAATAATAATAATAATTTCATAATAAAAAGAGACTTTAATATGTTACAGTGGAATAGTCTTAACTGACAGACACATAGTCAAAGAGTAGATAATGAGTTCCTTCATACAATTTCAGCGATCTGGGTTCAAGATTTACTCTGAGTACTGTAACAGCCATCCAATGGCAACTGCTACTCTACAGGAACTGTATCAGCACAACAGCTACAGTAAATTCTTTGAAGCTTGCCGCCTGATGCGTGGGCTTATTGAGATTCCTCTTGACGGCTACCTGCTCACACCTGTTCAGCGTATCTGCAAGTATCCTCTTCAGCTGGCTGAGTTGCTCAAATATACAAAGGTATGCATATGTTGGTGAAAGCACTGTAAGAACATTTCCTGTACCTTTAGTATGTGTAGGCAAAAAACTGATTGAAATTAATAGCTTTGCACATACATAATATACATCACTTGATCTTAACCTTTAACATACGGACTTTTAAATTGCCGGCAGCCCTCTGCGGCCGGTATTTAAATCGACCTAATTAATTAACATTGCAACCTTTTAGAAAAAAATGCATATTTTCCGTTCAATGCAACATAGAAATATGAACTAAAAACAGCCTGAAAGACAATAAAATTTTCTACATATACACAAGAGAGCAATTTTTACAAACGAAAATTAACTGTGATTATTTTGTCATGAAGTGCAAAATATAATCTTTATATATGTTATGAAATTCCAAAGGATTTACCCATTGTTTTTTCTTCAACCTTGAATCATGGTGATATTGTAAATATAATCACACTATATACAATAATATTTTGTTCAGACTGTACACGAGTTTGAACTGTGTCACTTCACGGTTTACTATACACTCTGACGCACAGTCCACCTCACACAAAGCAGCATCAACTTTTTGCAATAGAAGAGCATGCTCCTGCTTTTCTTATTTAGCAAAACACATGACAACATCTTTGTTTCCCTTTGGTTAGCCAGTGTTGTGAATGTTTCACCTCCAGTCAACTCAGTTGGGCCCCAGGTAACCTTGGCCTCCCCCAAGAAACGCCACTGACCATGATATTCGCCTTGTGATATTCAGCTTTGAGACTTGGTGATATTGTAAATATAATCACACTATATACAATAATATTACTGTATGCGAGTTTGAACTGCATCACTTCACAGTCACTTCACTACGATACTCACACTGAAGCGCGTGGCACTTCTCGAAGCAGTCCACCTCACACAGAGCAAAATCACACTTTTTACAATAGAAGAGCATGCTCCTGCTTTTCTTATTTAGTGAAACACATGACGTCTTTGTTTCTCTTTGGTTGGCTAGTGTTGTGAATGTTTCACCTCCAGTCGACTCAGTTGGGCCCCAGATAACCTTGGCCTCCCCCCGAGAAATGCCACTGACCATGATATTCGCCTTGTGTGATTGAAGAATTGTCTTGGGGGAAGGGGGTTCTAGCAAAATGGAATAAATTATGTTGATTGACAAAGCAACACACTCACCTATTAGTAATACTCGCAAAATAGTGATGCAAAGTAATTATAATACTAGTCGAAAAGGGTGCCAGTCCGACACTGATACTGAAAGTCACAGTGGCAAAGATGCCTTTTACTCACAAAGTAATACTGGCTCAGTAGGTTTATACCTCTTCCAAGACGCAAAATAAAAATGATATACATATAAAGAAATATGTGACAGTCTGACGCTGATTTTCTAACTGATAAAAGAATATTAGACAATCCGACACTGACTTCCTGACTGATAATTCGCCACTGAAAACCAATCCTTGAATGCGTCACACATCCTTGAAGGCTCTGGAAGCACTCATATGCAAGCACCGATGAATATTTCCTCATCAGTTCTCGAAACAAAGCTGGGCTATATTTGGCTGACCAGGTCATAAACAGTCATATCTAAACGAAAATAGTATTGAAACCAGTACTGTGTTAAACGATTTCATTGTTCAGAGCTAAGGAATGAACCACTGACAGGACCTTACTATTTGTTTCGGTTTCAAACCCAAGGTCAAACTGTCACCACTCCCAAAGAGAGCAGTGTCCTGCCGCATATATATAACATTCGGCGTTAAAGGTTAATGTAGGGGATTTTAGGGATCACTTCTAAGAGAAGAGTAACTACCAAAGTAATTAAGTTAATGAATCAAGGCTGTTCTATCTGTGGTTTTTAATTATGTAGTATACTTATTTCTAGCTTTTTACAATGTACGATGGGGTACCCAAAAGAAACCGAACTAATTTTTTTGTGGGCAGAGCTTTTGTAGTACCACGTTTTGCCGCTATGAGCCCATAGAGATAACATTCCTGAGTCGATAAGCCGACTACTGTTGCTTCAGAAGGTAAGGACTAGTTTCGGCAGAGTTTATAGTGACAACTGTTTTGTGTGATCGTCGTTTTTGCAATGGCTGATTTTCGTGAACAGCGTGCAGCAGTTAAATTCTGCTTTTTGCTCGGGAAAAGTGGAACAGAAACTCTTGAAATGTTAAAAACGGCGTACAAGGACGATGCTATGGGGAAAACTCAAGTGTTTGAGTGGTTTTCCCATTTCAAAAATGGTGAAATGTTAATTGATGACAGACCTCGTTCTGGTCGTCCTTCCATGGCCCGAACACATGAAACTGTTGAAAACATTCGTGAAATCATCAAGGAAGATCGACGACGGACCATTAAAGAAATTGTGGAGCTGTCGGGAGTGACTTGGAGCTCAGCGGCCAGATTTGTGGCAGTCGGGTGACTGGTTTTATCCATCATGACAATGCCCCTGCTCACACAGCCCTGTCTGTACAACAATTCTTGACCAAAAATGGTATGACCCCTGTTCCTCACCCGACCTTGCCCCGTGCGACTTTTTTTTTGTTTCCTCGAATGAAAAGAGACATGAAAGTAAAAAACGACGGAGACGCTGTCAAGCATCTCAAAAGATGAATTTAGACAATGTTTTGAAAAATGGAATAAAAGACTAGACAAGTGTATTAGTGTAAGTGGAGAGTACTTTGAAGGGGATTGAAGGTTTGTGCTAAAAATTTGAATAAATAAGTTTAAAAAAAATAAGTTCGGTTTCTTTTGGGTACCCCCTCGTATGATAGGCCCTTAGATATATACTGAGACAGTAACTAGTCATGCACTAGAAGGGCATAGGTCACTAGGATCATCTAAAAATGGTATCCCCCATATATTAAGTAGAAGCTGAATATATACCTGCCAAATTTACTTATCTTTATAAGACAAAAAGCTGAAAGATAATCAGTCCATGATAGTATAGTGGCCTAGAAACTTATATGGGGAACAAAGAGTACCAAACATCTCCCCGTGATATATTACATAAATTCTGCTTTACATAAATACAGTGAAATACAGGATACTGTAACACATTAGATTAGAAATTCCGTTAACGATTACCTGGTAAAAATTTGATTAATATATTTTATAAAAGAAACTATTCTTTCACGTTTTTTTAAAAAGACTGAACCTTAGGTTATCAATTAATAATTATACCACATGGTTCAGTGACATGTAGACGTAAAATGATATGCTACATCATACCACTGTTTTCAAATTATAGTTATTTTTTAACTTATTGATAAATCTCTTATATTGTATGAATGTATAAGGGGTGGGCCTTCTCGGCCCTTGCACCGCGACCTACAGTGGTCTATTGTACTTAATCTCTTATATCAATTCCATTTTGTATAAAAACTAATCTTCTACTCTGTCTGCAGTTCTGTTATGTAATGTAATGTATATTGGTTTCCAGCTGATGATGGCCAAACAAGGCTGACATTTATAATGAAATAGACTATACCATAAAGGCCTATTTGGTATGATGTTATTAGAATAAGAACTTCACTGTTATAAACAGGCTAAATCATTATAAAAATTTGTAACACATTAGCTTTTTACTGTGAGGGACTGTTGGCCAGACACCTAACCCCAAGCTGGAGGACCATTCCACATTAGTTTTCCACAGCTCTTTATTTGGCTGTTACAGCCACACTCTAAATCCAGCAGTTGTCTCCTCCATCTCTAGCCTGAGGACATTCCAGCTGCGCATAATTTCTTCAGCATGTTCCAAGTATATACAGTATTGAAATTCGCAGTAATATTTGTTTCAAGTTAGTTTTGTAAGATGTCAACTGATACAATCTGTTGTTACAAGAGCGTTTGACAGCAATATCTTCCATATCTGAGAAGACAAGGAGACCATCCTGTATGCTTCTCCTTAAATATGATCTCTGCTTTATATTTTTTCAATTTTATTCCATGACACATGACACTTCCATTCTGCAATATTTTGCAAAGAAAGGAATTGGAGTTTTTGCAACATACAGCAGTAGCTGTGTTTCCAATTTGCCTTCTTTTGTTGGGAGTGAAATGGGCATCATCCTTTCTATATGACTCTCTTTTCATTGTTTGCATTCCTTTCTCTTCCTTTTATTTTGTGAAGTTGATCTGTGCATGTAGAAGAGTGTCAGGTACTATATGAAGATAATGATATTTATAGGAATGGAAGAAAAATTAGGATATTTGGACTTGCCAGTAACAGTTTAAATAATAAATTTTTCTTCATTAATTCATTAAGCACTATGCCATGAAGGAATATTGGGAGAGTGGATGTATAGATCCACATTTGCTTGACCTCGGCATTAGTTGGAGGTGAGTGGTCAGCTTCATGCCCCTGCCGCTTTACCCCCAGGGAAAGAGCCCCTGGTACCCATTGGTTATGAGGTTGGGTGAACCCCAGAACCAGTCTGGGCAACGTGAAGAGAAAATTCTTGACACTACCAGGACTTGAACTCCACCCCCTTGGTTGTCCAACTCATAGCCAGTCGCTATACTGGCTTGCTCTTATAATATATAATGTAAGAAAGTTGAAATTTGCAGTAAAGTACAGATCATCTTCATGAGGTCTGTTAGATAGTCCCTGAGAATAAAGATAAAATTAGACATACCTGTCTGTGTAATAATGCCTGAAGATGAAACAAGAAACTGAAGTGCTGAATATAATGATATGGCTGTTTCTTTATGTCATTGTTTAGTGTAAATTATATGTAAAGTTAATAGATGATCTCTGTTTGTGTTATTTACCTCTGATGGTACAATTTCTTACAAATCTCATTTGCCTCAGTTTTCTGTGCATTTAAGAATGCATTTTAACTTACTGGGGTTGAAATCATGGGGTACAGGAAAATACACTGGGACTGGGATTATTTCTGGAAAAATCAGCATCTGGTGAAAAAATAACATAACACTGAAGTTAGGTAGGTGAGAAGAGGACTGCAGGCTGAGACAAGAATTTGGGCAATGTTCAGAATCAAGATGAGAATGAGCATTTTCTCTTCTGGACCAGTTTTTCACTGGAGTTACAATTTATAACACTGGCTTTTTCACTCTTTTACATCAGATACTTTTTCACCATGGCCATTGAAGAGGGAGGGAGGGGGTTAGAGAGATAAACTCAAATTTTGCTGGGAAGTAGATTTGTGCCAGCATTTACAAAACTATAATTTTGCCTCTTGGGAATGTAATTTGGTTTCTCATTTTAAAGAAGGAAAATCTTCCATCATAGAAAATCTCAGAAAATTATGCTGAGAAGAAAGTTTGGACCTAAGAGGGAGAATGTAACAGGAGGCTGGAGAAGATGTCATAATGGGAGCTTCATAATTTGTACTCCTCACCAAATTAAGGGTGACATAGGTGGGATATTTAGTGCCCAATACATGAAGTTTGCTAGAAAAACCTGAGACAAAAAAGACAGATTGGTGAGTGTGGACTGGATTGATTGAGCTTGTCGTGAAATAAGACCTCGAGGCGTATTCTTGCAACGTCATTTTATTACTCAATGCCGTAACTACAATTCTACGTAACTATAACACAAAATGCTGAACAGGTTGTTTCACAGTCGCTAGTTTTTGTGTTAACAACTCTCACTAGACTGTAGAACTGTCCATCTCTCCGTGCTGGCTAACCACTGGGCTTCTGTCAACACCACTGCCCCAGCTCAGTCCTCAGCTCTGCTTGTTATACTTCAAATCGAACAAGTGGGAAATGTCCCCTCCAGCAGCACATCTACTGTTGCATCACAGTAGGGAAGTGTTTACTGTCTCGTTGCCTAGCACAGCTCCTCTACTGTTGCATCACAGTAGGGATGTGCTTATTGGCAATGCATGCGTTATCCCGTCATGCTGAGTCCACAATTCCAACCTTCAAGCGTTATGTAACAATATTTTACTTCCACCAAGACCTTACATAGCAACGACTGTTTACTCACTGTTGCTAAGCAATTGTACCTGAACTGTCACTGTAGCGTTACCATGGTAACATCGTTACTGCCTGGCAGATAACGTGCAACAACTAGTAGAGCAAACGCTATACAGTCATGGATCATAAGTCAAGGAATTAAAGGGGGAAAGAAGTCTCAATTCCTAACAGGGCTCAAGATAGGGAACTGTGATGAACTGTTGTGGACATCTGTGATGTACTTTGGGTTCTGTAAAATGTAGGGAATTTCTTGGGAAGTTGAGCAATAGTTAGCTTCTCAAGAAAGACTATTATACATATATAGGTTGTTTCCCACCATTACAGTTCCAATGGGTCACGTAGCTGGTGCGCTGCTGCACAAGGCAAAAGCAGTTGTATGGAAGTTATCAAAGTTTGGGACCTAAAAGTGAATGTTCAGTGAAGACAGATTTTTTTCTTGACTCTTATCTTGAATGTTGTAGTCTTGCACATTTCTACCAAGAATACGTGAGTTGCAAAAGCGTGTTACTCAGTCAATCTAAGATTCAGGTGAAATGTTCCTGTCAATCTCAGAGGAAAAGCCAAAATTATGTTGTGAGAGGATAGAATAATTCTGTAAGCCAACCCTTAATCTGTCCAAATGGTATATGGACCTGTTCTATAGATAATGGGTTAGTATACAGTGGGACAGTTACATGATAAAAAAAAAGAAAGGAATGAATATATATATAGTGCATTTTTTTGTTTTTTGTTAAGAATTTTTACACTTCTAAGTAATCGATATGAACATCAAGAGAATCCATCATGACAGATTTTTGGAATTTTATGAACTCTTGTTATGGGGAATTTTTTTGTATATCTTGTGTTTTTACAAATTTAGATATGCTGAAATATGAAACATAAAATCTGTTTTAAAATAAGGAAATTGATTGTTTTTAGGCTGACCATGCAGATTATGACAAAATCCGGGAGGCATTAGATGCTATGCGGAATGTTGCTGTTCTCATTAATGAACGAAAACGAAGAATGGAGAGCCTGGAGAAGCTTGCTGCTTGGCAGCAGAGGGTAGAAGGTTGGGAGGTAAGGCACCTTCAGCAATGAAAATACATTAATCACTCTCCCAACATTCAAAATCTTCTCAGTGTACATGATCAGAGTTTGATTTTTTTTTTAATGATAACAGGCACTCACCTAGGTATCTCAGTTACTTGACAACTCCATGTAAATTTACTAATATTGCTGTAGGTTGATATATTTACATTTAGTTTTACTTCGTTTTAAGAAATCGTGCCTTTCTGTTTCATCAGTGAAACTGATTTCAAATTCAGTAGGCTTTATATTTTACAGTTGTGAAATGAATGAAGAAAAGCTTACTGTTAGAACCTGTTGTAATCATAATGACACAAAGTAAACACAAAAATTTTAATATACAGTGGAACCTCGCTTAACGAGCATAATTTGTTCCAGAATCTTACTCCTAATGTGAAACACTTGTTAAGCGAAACAATTTTTCCCATATAAATTAATATAAAATACGATAATGTGTTCCATGTCAAAAAAAATACTCAAAAAATTTTATGTATAACGTTTATTCAAAGAAAATTATATATACATTGTTAAGGAGCGTGAATCATCTTCATCTTTTCTTCTATGTGGAATGAACCAACCTGGAATGCGAATTCGATTTGCAGAAAACAAAAAAAAAAAAA
>NW_019744407.1:22352-68114 GCF_002891405.2 Cryptotermes secundus
GGTCTGGAGGATGGGCAGGAGCGTTGTCCATAACAAGCAAGAGATGGAGTGGCAGATTCATCTCAAGCAAATATTTTTTCACAGAAGGACCAGACACTTCATTGATCCAATCAGTAAAAAGGTCACATGTCACCCAAGCCTTGGTGTTGGACCTCCACATTACATTTAGCCTGCTCTTCAGGACTTTACACTTCTTGAAGGCTCGTGGAGTTTCTGAATGGTAAACAAGCAGCGGTTTAATTTTCAAATCGNTTCCCTTAAATGCTTCTTCTTCGGCCATCGATGATCCTGGCGTCTTCTTAACGAGGTTGACGAAAATCACTTTCACCTTCTCACAAATGATGTTCTCATTAATAGTGTCGCCTTGCAATTGCTTTTCGTTTATCCATATGAGGAGCAACCTTTCAACATCGTCGAGAATACATAACTGTTGCATAGATAGTCTTGTCACTCCCTTTGAAGCATCTATCTCCTTAATCTTGTCCTTGTTCTTGAGGATAGTGCAAATCGGTGATGTAGACCGACTGTATGTACGTGCTAGATCAGCCACGCTCACACCTCGTTCTCGCTTTTCAATGTTTTTACGTTTCATTTCTACAGTTATTTTTATTCTCTTATGGCTGTCTTTTTGTGGCTCTTTCTTCAGGGACATTTTTGCAAGGGTTATTAAACTTTGCACAAAAAAAATCACAAGTTTGGAAAAACATGTGATCACAAGCGACACTAAGATGCTAGCGGAAGAAGTGCTAAACACAGACTGATGTAGCAAGCGCACAATCCAGGACTTCCCCTCTCGTCACTTGTTATGCGAAACGTCGCTTGTTAAGCGAGTCAGTTATTTACAATTTGTTTTGCTCATTATGCGAGGTGCTCGTTAAGCGAGGTTCCACTGTAACTTGAAAAAGCATTGAGCCTACTTGGGACAGTGGTGATGGAATCAGATGTTTTGAAACCAGAAGGAAGAAAATAGGTACCATCAGTATCTTACGACTACTGAAACACACAAGTGCATTACTGTCAGATCTGAGCAGTACCTCTTTGGACTTGGTGTTATGTTTCATGTGTCTGACTTACCAGCTTACTTATAATGGCACAGTGCCCTCTATCATGTATTCAGATGTTTCGTCAGCACTACCAGTTGAGCTTTCATCAGACAGGGCTGCTTTTTCAGTATTTTACTATACTTACAGAGACACAAGTAGATTCTAAAGGGTTTTGATGAGATGAATGGCACTCAGGATTACAGGGGTTATGGACTTTTCCCATTGCCCGGTATTCTAAAGATCAATAAAGAACACACTATTTTAGAAGCTGGATCTTTTTCCATCGTAATGTGGGGGGAGGGGGGGTGGAAGACACCTACTCTGTTGAGTCCGTTAGAAAGAGCTGACCTGTCCACTGATAGAGGTTATCTTTTTCTAATGGACCCAACAGAGAAGGTGTCTTCCACCCCCCACCTTAGGATGGAAACAGATCCAGTTTCCAAAACATTGTGTTCTTTAGTGTTCATTAGAATACCAGCCAATGGGCAAAGTCCAAAAACTCAATGATCTTAACTGTCATAAAGACTCTATCCAGATTTCTTTCTGCAGTCCTTCTTTAACATATTCCATGTAAACCCATTCTATCACAACAGTTCATCAGTTGAAAACACTGCTCCTGGACAGTTGCATTTTAAAAGCGCAAGTAGTTCAGATTTCCTGATAGCTATGCTCTACTATATGTTGCTTTATAGCCACAGCTGTTTAGCACACCTAAGTGAATTTATTGAGGGTGGTTTGTTGTTCTGCTTATTGTGGTAAGGATCATTGTCTGGAACAACATTTCTCCTTTGTGGTAGTCCTGATATTAACTGATTTCTTATCCCATTTTGTGAAATTGATGGTGTCCATTTCATTGTGACTTTGACTTCTGGCATTGCAGTTGTTGTACACCTCTGATACATGCATTTTTATCTTTCCAGCATCTGTGAACTGCATAGAGTGTATGAAACCAAGTTTCATCAATAGAAAATTATAGTTCTTTTTTGTCCCCAGAATTATTTTTCCTCAAGAAACAAAGATAAACTGCTCTTTATGCCACCATTGATGCCCAGTAAGAATATCTTGTATAATCTTCCATTTCTTGAATAAAAAACAGACTGATTTTCTTAAAGAGTCATCCTGCTGCTTGAAACATTTTTTTTTTTTTTGCAGAATTTGTACACTTTCATAATGTAGGTTTTTCTTTCTGCTAATTATGCATTTATCCATATGATCAACTATATTTTTATTTGCTGATACTTTCTTGTAGCTCTCTGATGCTAAGACCTATGCTCTTTGCACATTTCACAGAGAGATTCCTTACTTTTTGGTACAATTGCAGCACAGTTATTTTAGTGTTATGTAAAGAAACATTAAAATTATCTTTCTTCATTTCAAAGGATTTTATGGCATTATAAATTGCAGATCTGGTTTGGTCCTCCAGTGATTTGCCATTGAGATGTCTTGCTAGATGTAAGTCTCACCAGGAGTACACTTCTCTTCACTTACCTGTGTTAAAGACTTTGTGAAATTCTTACCAATTTGGAACATAGTGACTGTTATCAGTTAGGTGATATGTTATTCATTGATTTGTGTTTTGTTGTTGTTCTTTAATTTATTTTAAAAATATGAAAATGCTTATACTTCTCTGCCTAGGTTCCAGTAGAAAGCAAGTAGTATTGTAAATCTGAGAATTAAAACTGCCATATAGTCTCATTTTTGTTATTTCCTACTTCACAGATTAATTTTCATTTTTAAAAGAAACAGAATTCATTACTTCAGAAAAGAAAAGGTCAGAGGAATATGAAGGAAAGGAAATTTCATAGAACATAAACCTACTTGCCATTGACAGGATGGTCAATGCATATGATTCAAAATATTGATTCACACTGCACTGCACTGCACTGAATATGCCAAAGCTGTGAATTGTAGGTGTGTGTTACTTAACTTTTGGACAAGGGGCCATACATTGTTGCATAGATGCATTGAATTCAGATGCAAGCTTAATTTGACATATTACTGCCCAGAATTAGTTTTATTGTTGTTGTTATGATTATAATGATGGTGATGAACTGCAAGAAGGTTCCCAGGTTTAAAAGCCAAATGCATGACCATCGCAGACTGGCATTTTTATGACACTATATGTCATATGTTACTTCTGTCACAGGGTGAAGACTTGATTGAGCACAGTTCCCAATTGATCCATCAAGGAGAGGTTGTGAGGGTCACAACTGGCATGTGGACCAATAACATTACACTTTTCCTCTTTGACCACCAGCTTGTCTATTGTAAGAAGGTAAGTGACTGGCATTTATAGCTGAGTGTAGTGGGCTCTAGCATTTTCTTGTGGCTATTCTTCTGTTTGCTAGAAGGATCAGATGGAATGCCAGATGATGTCACAGTGCATACTTTGACATACATACATTTTCTGAAATAAAAGGTAAAACTTGACATGGTCTTAATCTCAGCAGTAGGTGGAGGTGATCAACTTATGATCCCATACATTTTCATAGCCTCATATTTTATTAAACATAGGGGCAACTTTTGCTTTACATTTTACTTGGTGTCTCAATCTTGGTTAAAAATAAAGTAAGGAGTATTTTGAAATGAGGTGCTAATGAAAGTATTTGAACTACATGACAGATGGATTGACTGAAGAATTTCATACTTTTCAAGAAGATTCAAACTGGCTGGGCATGATACGTAAAGAGATGACACTTTAAACGTCAGAGCATGGATGGACAATAATGTTAATATGGATAGGTTGTGATGATGGAAGTACAATTCCAGTGCCTGACAGCACAAATGAAGCATATGAATGTTATCATTGAAAATGTTTTCATAATTCTCATTAATTTTTAAGCACAGTGATGATGGAAATTATTATAAATGAGATGGTATATGGTGGACTGAGTATGATTATGTTTATTGGAATTGTATTAGTTGGTGTAGCTCAGTATGACTGGTTACTCTGTGGACAACCAGGATTCAGTTCATGGAAGGAGGTGGGATTTTCTTATTCACCGATACGACTATATCAGATGGGTATTGGGATGTGTTCTGTTGGGAGTAAAGTGACCTGACCAGGAAGGTGGCTGCTCACCTTCATCTAGTGCTGAGTTTAAGAATGTTTGGAAATTTACCTCTTTTTCCCACATATGTCTTTATAGTGTGGCACTTAAAGAAGCATAGGTACATTTCATTAAAATTTTAAAAATATGAAAATTCACTTTATATGATTTAGAAGAATGCAACTGATCTTATAAATCAGAAAGCTAAGTAATGTTAAGAATTTTTCCATAATAAAATATACAAATGCCACCATCAAGTGGTAGATGCAGAGGTTAATAAAAGCACATAAAATACATTAAATATTTTGAAGATTGTTGTGTGAATTTGTTTCTGTTCATTCTTGCAGGACATCCTTAAGAGGAATACTTATGTATATAAAGGACGGATACAGTTAGACACAAGTGAAGTCGTTGACGTTCCAGATGGAAAAGGTAAGGAAAAATTAGCCTTTAGCTGCCTGGTTTTTAAATTTCCCATTTCTGCTCTTGGCCTGTATTAAAACACAGTTTTTGAACTTCTATGATAAGTGTTGGAAAGTAAATTTTACTGCTGCAGTTCTTAAGCTAGAAAGACGGAATGAACTAGATTTTTAAGAACGTATTCATGCACCTATGTATGAAGTTAAAAAACTACCAGGCTTTCGTGATATTATTGAACATTCCTTTACTTCAGTTTTGTGTATTTTCATACATTCTGTTGTATGATCTTTAAAATATGGGAAATTAATAGGGCTACATTTAGTGTAACGAACAGTGGCTGTTTCATAGTGCTTTGAACTCTGAACTTGCAGTAAGTGTACCTCCTCTTCAGTGTACCTTTCATACAATAGGTAGGTGAAGAAACAACTGTTCCTTTTAATGATAAAGAGCTAATGGTTTGCTACTACAGGTTTTATATAGCCACTCTGATGGCTGGGTCCCTTGTCACCATGGCATGTCCTCGGGTTGCAGATGGAGGGGACAGCCTCCAGATATGGAGGGTAGCTGGGAATATATTGGATAAGCAGTAGCAGACAGCCAACATGGGGTGGTCCTCCAGCTTGGGGGTTGGGTGTAGGGCTAACAACTTCTTGCCTTAAAAAATAAATAAGCTTGTTATAAAACATCACAAGAACCCTCACACCTGGCTGGAGTACTTGGAGTGTTAGAAGTATGTATAGGGCAGGTTTGCTCAGGGCAGTGGTGGATGAGAAACAGAAAACTAAGTATATGTTGCTGTCTCGTCATCAGAATGCAGGACAAATCATGACATAAAGATAGCCAACAGATGACACATGTTTCCAAGGTTATGTTCTCAAAACTGGAAGGACATCGATTACTAGGGAGCAAGTCCCTAGGCACATTTCCATGACAGTGAATGGGCATGCAGTGATAGACAAACTATTATAGGTGGTGATCTCTTACTCAGTTTACCCTGCTGTGGTGCTTTGTATTGGTGACTGTTTTGAAGTCTACCATACCAGATGGTTGTTTGAAGTCTATGGACACATTTCTCCAAGTATGTAATGTAAAAGATACATTTTGCATGTTTGCTGCAGGGCAATGCAGAGCAATACTAAGGAAATGGTATGGTCTGCCAGATAATCTAATAATTTAAAAACCAGGGTATGGTTATGCAGGCAGATAAACATTAAATGTCTGTTTAATAAGACGCAGTAAATATAATGTAACTCCTAACGCCAGATTGTTATTATTCTGTCAATCAGTCACTGCATCCTTCCTTTTGTCTCCTACCATTCATTCTCTTTTCACATTTTCTCTTTCTGAGCTTCCTTCTCATTGCTGACTTCCCTGCTTCCTTCTGTTAACCTTTATATTACTCGTAATTGTCTGTTTTTGCTTCTGCTCATGCAGTTGCATATTAGTGCCAGTTCTTACTAGTAGAAATACTGAAGAAGAAGAAGTTATTGCTGCTCTTGGTAACAACCTTAATTGAGACCTACTGCCCTTTTCAGTAAAAAGTAATTCTTGCCATGTCTTTTTTAGTTAGAAGTAGCTTTTGCTGGTGTTTATCATTATGAAGAAATGTCCTGTACTTATTGTGCATTAGGCATCCCCATTAGAGCCAAAAAAAAAAAACACGTGTACTTGTCATGCCTATCTGTCCACCCATCTTTGACTTAGTATCACCACCTAAACTTTTTTCTTTTTTAAGATTTGACATTGGAGACTTAAAGATATTGTCCCCTTTCGCACAACATTCCACCTGTCTTTTTCTATATGTCTCTCTCTTTGCCCTGCATTTGCTCTCCATCATATATAGTTCTTTGCCTGCTGTATCTCTGAACATCAGCACTGTTTATCATTCTGTCTCTTTATGTGCATTTTAGTAGCATTTCTTCATACCAGGCTCTGTCAGCCTCCACCTCTTTCCGTCTTCCCATCTCATTCCCAGTATGAAGTAGCACAGGGGATATCAAGGTTTGGGTAGACACATGGAGAGAGCAATATATACAGAGATACAAATTGGTGGGGGGGGACACAGAGGTCTAGTGATGTATTCTAATGGTAAGTACCACTCCATGTGGTCTTCCCAGCCTCTGGTTGCCTGGGATACAGAGAGGACTTAAAGGTTAACGTGAATTCTTAGACTACAAGTACAGATCGTTCATTATCTGCAGTTTTATTTTTTCCTGTTTTTTGGTTGTTTGATACAACAATTTTCAGAACTAACCCCCATGTATGAAGTGTTACCCATAGAGCAGATTTTGGACACAAGTCCTTGCGACAGAGATTCAGCATCTTGCACCTGACCATGAGTCCGCTGGCAAGATGCATGAAGAACGTGTGTGAGGTTGACAGACAGGAAGAGTGGGGCATGACATACATGCATATGGGAGTCTGTGGCATACAGTGAGCAACTCAGAATGAAAAGCTGAAAGTAGACAGTTTAGTGAACATGTAGGGAGAGAGACTGGCAGAGATAGATTGTAAGAGAGAGGTAGTGATAGTGAGGGACCACATATCTCTGCCTATACATTTCTGTGCAGATCACTAGAGACAGGGTGAAAGACTGACACAAAGGGCTGAAGAGGGTGGAGGATGTCATCAAGTTAGAGAGATAGAGGCTGTCTCATCTATTTTTTAAGGATTGTATCCTGTTGTATATATACAATGAACATATATAATTTTTACTGTCAATGCAACAATACTTTATTATTTATTTATATGGCATGCACGCGCCATACCTCAAGCAGTTAGTTGTTGGCTCCCACCGAGGCAGCCCGGGTTCAATCCCGGGTCTGGTCAAGTGGGATTTCTGGTGGACAAAGTGGTTTTCTCTGAGTACTTCGGTTTCCCCTGCCAATCTTCATTCCACCAATTGCTCCTCAATCACCCTCAACTATCATCTGTGGCTGGTACAATAGGCCAGAAGTGGCCGCAGTAGAAGGGGCTTAGTCCCACCCCACTAGCAATAAAAAACATATATAGCACGCACTACATGTTTCGGTAATAGTATGTCAGAAACTTGCAGAACCGGAAGATGACCCATTTGAGGTCGAAATATTTAGTGTGTGCTTTATAAATAAAGTATTGTTGCATTGACAGTAAAAATTATATATGTTCGCTGTCTCATTTACTTGCATTTCTCACGTCTGTTTTCTTGCTGATCTCTGTGTGTCTCTGTTTTCTCAGTTCTTCTGCTTTCTGTGTCTCTTATCTGCCCTTATTCCTTTTTTCCCCATCTGATTCTCTTCCTCTCTGTATAGCTTCCAGTGTGACCAATTTTTTTTTCTCCTTTTTAATCTTTCATTCTTGACATGTTTCAGTCTGAGAGACCATCATCAGAAGAATAAATCAATACAGACATACATACAATATCATCACAATGCCATGAATATAAAATCTGACCCTTTTAACAACTACAGTGATGTGCATGAATGTATTAAAATATTTATAAATTATAATAATTTACATTTATATTATATTTATATATTATTGTCAGGTGTCTAGGGTTCCATAACAAATAATTAGTGGGTTGCTGCTTTAGATGATGCTGTTTATTGGAGAATTATTCATTTACAATTACAGTTACAATCACTCAAAAACGCCCTTTCAGATGAAGCGACCTGATTAGTCCATAATCTCTCTGCGTTTCCTCTTTTGCACTGCTGTTTTCGGTGGAGTGTCTTTGCTCCTGGTTCTCATCGGATCTGAGCTGCTCTGTCGCAGTCTACCCTCTTAAGTGGATCTTAGTGTACCGCCGAGAGAACGCCTTGTCAAAGAGTTCTGTTTCCCGTGTTAGCTAGAATATTTGTTAGCAGGTCTGTTCATTGCCTAGGAATTGCTAGCTGTTGACTAGCAATAGATGCTGGTTGTCAGCACAATGTCTTGACAATGCTTTACCAAGGGAGTGACACTTCTCTATGCAGTGGGTTCACCTGTCACACTATTAATAAATATTATAATTTTTATTTATTATAAATTATAATATAATAATACAAATTATAATATATAAATGATTAAAATTATAATAATTTATCAATATTTTAATGTATTCATGCACATTGCTGTAGTTCTTAAAGGATCAGAATTTATATTCATGGCATTGTAATAATATTGTGTGTATGTACTGATATATCCTTCGGAAGATGGTCTCTCAGACCGCAGCATGTAAAGCATGAAAGATTAAAAATGAGAAAAAAAACACTTGACAGAGTTGATAACCTTTTATAATTATAGCAGTGACTTTGCACTTCAGTTTGCTATGGAGCATTGGACAGTGAGGTAGCTTTTCATTCGAAATAGGATTACATTAACCATGATGTGCCCTGGTCTCCTCATGCACCAGACCTAACTGCTTCTGACTTTCTCCTCTGGGAACACCAAAGAGACAGCACATGGTAGTTGTGCTGAAAGCATGACTCAAGAGTACATCACCCACATTTCAGAAGAAACATCCCAGGAAGGGATGCACTTTACAAAAATTTAAAATATTGCAAAAATATTGTGAGAAACAGAAAATGTGTTCAAAGTGAAATATATGCCTTTTGTACAGTGTTATTCCATTTTAAGAAGTTCACTATTTCTTCCACACAATTTGGTACAACTGTCCAACATCTTCCCCTTCCATCACCAACTGAGATGTAAAGAACAGAAGACGTAGAAAGAGTGTCACTTGGAGGTGGACAGAGAGGCAAATAATTTAAGAGAAAAGGTGAGACTGTGAGATATTTAAAGGAGATGAACATAAGAAATGACTTGGAAAGTGAACAATTCAGAGGGTGAGGATGGAAACACAGAGGAACACAGGCAGATCAAAATAAATATGTGACACACAGGCTGGCAGGGGGAAATTGACAGAGCATTAACATGAACTGCATTGTTGTGCACAACAGCCTGTAACTGAAGATGCTCAGAATTTGCAAAAGGGGAAGTGACCTGCAGCATGGACGTGGAGCTTAGAGCAAGTGACATTTAGAAACGGAAACAGGGAAAGATGAGGTAGGGAAGATATGCACAGATTGACAGATAGTGAATGTGAGCAAAGAGAACAATAATAGGTAAGAGACAAATGGATAAAGTGCAGATGACATACATAAACAAAGATAGGTAGTACATATGGAGGTAGAGAATGAAATAGAGAGGCATAAAGAGAAGAACATGCAAAGAATACTGCCGAGAGAGAGGGCCAAAGAGAATAATGGTGTGGACAGGGAGCAATAAACAAACTCAGAGGTATAGATTAATCGTGGATCCAGCTGATGTTGTCCTATATTACAAGACATGGCCATATTCATAGTCTGTTTCAGATGAACATGGATCTTGACAACTGTTTTCTTTATGGCTTTCATGTTCCTGTCTATTAAATCTACATGATTAGCACTAACCAACAGCTAATCTGTTCCACTCTATTCTGTTTCTCTTAAAACGGTATATTGTCCTGCTGACTTAAAGGAAGCACTGGAAATATTTTCTGCCTGTTATATTATGTTCTTTAAACACCATACAGTGCAGTTTATTAAAGACAGAACTCTTGTCTAACATATAACAATTAAATTACATGAAAGGAATATGTTTTCAGATCCACAGTTAGGCGTAATGGTAAGGCATGGATTGAAAGTATACAGCTGTATCCGTGACAAGTGGTTGCTATTTTGCTGTCGGTCAGCAGAAGAAAAGCAACGATGGCTACAGGCCATGGCAGAGGAACGTCGACTTGTAGTTAAAGATCGTCAAGATGGTCTTGAATTCCCTCCGACGGCTCGCCAACTGGCAAGAATGGCTGCTCGTTGCAAGAGAAGACCACCAAGCAAGCCCAGAAGTAAGTATCCCTTACAGAAGACTGAAGTATTTCCAAAATGCATTTTCTTCCACATAACATACAAAATGCTGAACTAAGTTAGATGGTAAAAATATTTGTGAACACTAATCAAGATATTTAACACAACCTGCATGTTTCATTAAAATATTGTATATAAAGTTAAACCAACTGACGTTATATTGTGCAGAGGTTGTACTGCTTCATAAGTTCAACACCAGTTTATAGATGAACCTAGTGCACCAGCAAAGATGTGTATAGGTACTTTGCCATTGAGATACAGCTTCCATTTAAGAAGACAAAAGGAGCACACATATATTATAGAATTAATCCTAGAACTTTGTCATCCTGTACAGGGTAAAATGTAAATATCAAAGATGAGATCTATCTGATCCTGTATTTATACAGGCATCCGAAAGGTGTCCACAGAAATGTATGAACTCCATGAAGGTAATCAAGACATACCCAGGAAGCTGCTAGACTCATAACTTCAAACTGTATATCCACAAAATCAATCCTCTACTAAGAAAATCCCAAATATAATATGAGCTTCTTTTCTCAGGTAAGAACTATAAGCAGGACTCCGGATATAGCATGAATCTGTCAGAAGCAGGGTCCAGTCATCACAGCCTTAGTGGGCCACAACCAGCACATGGGTCAACTCACTCACTGGGACACAAAGTTGGTACCTGGTTTACATTTTCCAGCAGTAAGAAAGGGCGAGCCTTGGTACGCACCTCTCCACACCATCAGCACACATGAAGCAGTGGTATTTTCATGGTGGTGTTCTTCTGGCAGCAATGTAATGGACAACACAAACTCTTCTAGCCCTTTTAAAATAAAATTGCAAAATAGGAAATTTGTTCAAGCTCAAGTTAAAAAGTAAAACATCTGTCATAATGGATGTCTTACCATTCTTGATCTACAAACTGAATTAAGGACAGGTCCTATATAATTTTATCTTACTATTCATCATACAAGGTAACAGGAAGATAACTTTTAGGATGTGAAACCAATTGCATATAGAGATGAAGCACTGGCTGTTAAAAATATGTGAAAATAAAGAAAACTACATGTAGGCACGCCAAGGTTTCAGTTACTGAAACTGGTACTCTTCAGTACCTGGTAATAATGTTCTACCACAAACCAGGAAGTCACAGAGAGGCTCAGAAAGTTATAAAACATGTTTAATAGTCAGAAATAAGATATATATGCTACTGTCAGTAGTAAAGCGATGGAAGGGTGGGGGGAAATGGGAGCATACACAAGACTGAACACTATCCTTCCTAGAAGTGACAGTTGTAACTGACCTGCACAGTGTATATTTCCTGTGTGACTACTCCTACATTAATAGATGACTTTCCAAAGTATCTTCTTGAAGCTTTAATGTAATTACAGAATAACCATATACTGATGAAACCCACTTTACATATCGACTATATACTGAACTGGAGCAGTATGCACACATATCTACTGCTGTGATTCAGAGACAGCCTCAGAATAAAAAACTACACATACTCAGAAAGCAAAATAACAGCTTTAATTTACACACAGCTCTAGAAATATCTTTTAATTCATTCATAATTTAAACTGCTAGAAGTTCACAACATACAGACAACACATTTCAGGTTATTATTCTTAATCATGAAAATGTGTGTTGATGCCTTGCATACTTTTACTGTGATTTTTCTTTTAATGTAAAAGACTTTTACCTCAGATCGCCCAATGGCCTACACTGAGCCAATTTTCCTCTACTCTGATTTCCTTACTATGGTAATTTGCTATAAGTTAGCTCAAGAAATAAGCCTATGGAAACCCCCATCAGTCAAACTTATGAAGATGAACTTTATAATGTAATAATAACCCTTGGCAACAGTAACAAAGCAGTAAAACATAATATCAGCCATTGCTGGATTTCATGACCAGGCCTACAGAACTTCACAAACGCACATTGGATAGCTAGCACAACTGTTATGTTGGTTGCAACAACGCTGTTTATATATAGGGATGCTAAAACCATAAATGTAACATTGTTTGAAGCCTTGTTGTTGCAAGTAGTGTCTCAGAATTTGAGAGAGGATGTGAAAAAATTTGAAAATGGTAAGAAATAATTGCCTTTAAATTTTACACTTTGAATTCATACTTATTTAATATCCACTATTATGTACACAAAACCAGTGATAAAGATGCTGATTTATATAGTACACCACATTTTTATGTAATAATTTGGGCCAAATTTTGAGACATCATTTACATAAATTATCTAGTTCAGTGCAGCCAGTATCAGGAAGCACAGAGAATATGTTTTTGTTGCAAAATACATGTATATATTTTTCTGTAAATATGTATTATTATGTATTAGGCTGCTGACAGATTGTACAAATGATGTAACTGTTAATTCCACTAGTGTTAAATTTAAAGTTCTTTAGCTATAATGATGATCTCTTGAAAGCTCCATTGACAAGTATTACTGTTGAATGTGTGTCAGTTCTTGTGCTGAGTACTTATAACTGTGTTAATAAATTTATGGTTATGTGTTCCTCTCTGTGTAGAGAGAAATGCAATGAACTATTTAAGAGAGAATGAAGTGTTGCACAAATAGATGTTTATGACAGCATTTTATGACACATTATGTATATAAAAACTTTCAACTTGTGTAAATGTACTTAACATAATAGTTTTATAAAGAATGTGTTGATTTAATGACTACTATATTTTCTCAAGCCAGACTACTGTCCCTTTAATTTCCAAAAATGTCCTTCGCACTTAATACTGCAAGATAATACTTCCACAGGAAAATATCTAACTTACATTTCTCTGCTACACAAATGTACATTACAATTAGATTCAGATCTTACCATTTTATGAGAATACACTATGAGTCTAAAGCAGCTGATATAATGAGGAGTACAAACAGGTAATTCAATGTGCTCTATTACTATGCCATACAAATACTTAAGATGCTCATGAGGACCGGCTCTTCACTGGCTGTACTGCTGATATTTTACACACTTTATCTGTTACAAGTCATCAATCTTAACACCATGGAGTTTAATAGATACATATTGTTTACAACACCAACACTGTTATAGCCAGTCATATATGTGACATTTATACATGACAGTTTTGAAAGCTCCATACCCATAAATACAAAATTAAATATACTCCGAAGTACATAAGTACTGTGAAGTCAACAGTATACGTTGAAGTTGACAGGGGCATTAAAACAAGAATATTTTGTAAAACTATGCAATTTCATTTACTTCAGTGCCTTGTAAATTTTATTTCTCATATACAGAAAGCGGGAGCCGGGATAGCTCAGTTGGTATAGCGACTGGCTACGGGCTGGACAACCGGGGGGGGGTGTCAAACACTTCATCCAGACCAGCTTTGGGGTCCACCCAACCTCCTATCCAATGGGTAGTGGGAGATCTTTCCCCGGGGGTAAAGCAGCCGGGGCGTGAAGCTGACCACTCACCTCCAGCTAGTACCAACATCAAGAAAATGTGGATCTATACATCCACTCCCCCATACACCTTCATGGTGTAGCGCTTAATTAGATAAGCACAGGGACAACTTTACCTATACAGAAACCAGTATAATGGGGGACAGCCTCGTGGCTCAGTGGAAACAAACGGAAGTGGACAGAAAAGGAATGAAGAACAGGATATTATTATTTATGCTTTTATGGACAGGTTACACCAGAACACTCTAACCTGGATCTACCTTATAAAACTAAGAAGAAGAAGATTATAAATTATAAATTTATAAATGAGATAGAGGCCTGTAAACTCCAACACTGCATTTTAATATATATTGCCTGTAAAAAATGAAATATAGTGCGTTCGCATTTTATGCAAGGATGCTCTCCTGAAGAAACCTGTAATTCAACACAAATTTTTTCATATGAATAGATGTAATTTTTAAGGATTTGCATTACTTCAAACTTTACACAAAAAGTGAGATTTTTTAAATATTTTTATATTGCAATATTTCAAGTTCACATAAAGTGCGACTGCACTGTACCTGATATACCCAAGAGCCAAGGGTAAACCCTCTGACTTCCCTATTAACTGTGAGCTTCACCTATGGCATTTTTTTGAGAAATGACAGAGAACTGTTAGTTACCTTAGAGGTTAAATTAATATCTTTGGGTGCTTGTGTGCCACACAAGGTAAAATGCAGCCTTTAAAATGCCTCTTGAGAAAAAATAATAATTAACGTTAATAACACAGAATATGTAGATATTTATGTTTCCATACCACTGCTATAAAAATTACTTTCCCATCTTCACAACATTCCATGTCTGTCATTTAAAACATCTATCACTTTTCCAGTATAAACGTTTCGTGCTGAAACTCTTTTAAATATATGTTACTGTATAACATCATATAGTACATTTAATCCACTGTTATTTACACCTATTTACATTTCACACAACTAAAACTTTTCACAAACTGACAAATAGTTCATCCGTATAAAACACAGTTCAGTTGAAGTCATTAAACTACCTTCTTTCGCACTTCCTACATCTCTGATAAAGTTTATATTGTTTGAATAAACATGTGATGTTTAGTTGCACTTTCAAAATATTCATGACACACTCACTAAGAAGGAAAAGTTTCAAGGAATTAAAGAACATATGAACAACCTGTTCAATGTCACAATCATCTGTCCCAGCAAATTCATCACTGAAAGCAATCACACTGCCTCACCTTGCTACGTGTCAAGGTCATCCTCTCGTTGGCTGGAGAAGTATGACACGAGGCCACCAAATTCACCACCACCTTCCTCATCGTAAGATTTACTGTTGCTGCCATCTGATGCTTGCAAACTGTGAGAGGCATCTGGAGAAGCATAGTGGTCTGGGTAAGGCGAACCCTGGTATGCTGAGGGAGGGAGGGCATCATCTGCGGCAGCTAGAGGTGGAGGAGGTGGATATGCACCATAATGGTAATTGGGTGGTGGAGGCGGGTGGTATGGAGAGAAATTACCAGGAGCAGGACTCCTGCCCTGATGTGGAGGGGGGGAATGTTGAGCTTGCTGCAGATGATTTCCTGCTGTTGTCGAGGGTGGGAACTGTGACTGAGGGTGTCGGCCCTGGGGATTTCCATCGGCAGATTGAAGAGGAAATCTAATAAGAGGTGGAGGTACTTGTTGATGCATAGGAGGAGGAACTACTCGTGTATAAGGTGGGGGTGGTGGGGTGCTGTGGGAAGTTGGCGATGGTCCAGGCTTTCCAGCCAGTGGGCTTCCAGCTGATGGAGGAATCTGAGTTGGTGGTTGGTGTAGAGGAGAACCTTCTCCCCCAGGCCGAACACCATTGTTAGGTGCAATTGCAATTGGACCTCCACCGGAAGGTGATGGGTCTAAAGGATGGTGTGATGTATGGTACAATTGTGGTCCTTGAGATCCAGGGCCTGAAGTTCTCATCCGTAATGGTGACATGGCTGTCTGCTGAATAGAACCTGGTGGTGGGCGGATGGGAGACCCTCTTGGGCTGGCATAATGTGGTAAACATATTCCTGGACTGCCAGAGGGAGAGCTAGTGAGAGGAGGAGGTTGTCGGTAGGGCGATGGAATACGGCCACGAGCTGGAATTGAGTATGATTGTGCTGTACTTACAGCGCCCCGACCTGAAGGACCAGTTCCCACACCTAGTCCAGATCCTGAATTACCCGAACCTGGGCCTACCAATGGTAACTGATCATTACCTGGACCACCAAAGTACTTGTGTCCCATGGCTGTGGCTGCAGCTGTGAAACTCTGTGGTCCACCTGAAACAGGTTGTGACTGCAACATTCGTGTTATGACACTACTGCTTGAATGTGGGGGCTGTGTACAGAAGGGCAGTTGCTGTGGCTGTTGGTTTGGACCTGGGAAACAAGATGATGCCATACCACTCAGAGGTGTTGACCCCATCTGACCATTAGCAGGGAGTTTTCCTGCTAAAGCAACACCTGTGGTTGTGGTGTCAGCACTTGCAGCAGCAGCAGCAGCAGCTGCTGCAGCAAGTGTTGCTTTCCCACGACCTCTCCCCCTCCTTTTTGCTGGTGTTGGTGTTGACACTACTGGGGCAGGTGATGATGTACAGACCACCGGCAAAATGATAGGTGGAACTACTGGCAGTGGCTCTACATTCTTTGAAAGTTCTGACTCAATTTCTGCACTCTTCTGAACAGGGTGTTTTTTGTCTGCAAGTGTACTTATCAAAATAGGCTGTACAGATTCAACTTCATCCAATTTCTTGGCCTTCCTACCCCGCTTCTTTTGTTCCTTCTTCTCAAGCTTCTTAGCTTCTCTTTTCTGTCTCCGTTTCTCTTTAGCCTTGGTTAATTCTGCCTGCTGAAGGGCCAATTCAGCTTCTTTCACAGCAAGGAATTCATCATCATCTTCCTCTTCTAACATCTCTTTCTCAAGTAATTCTTCTTCCAGCATTTCATCCATTTCTTTTTCTTCATCTACCAACTCCTCTTCCAAAAGCTCTTCATCCATTAGCTCTTCCCTTTCAGCCAACACAGTTCCGAGCCTTACTTCACCTTCTTCCAAATTTTCGAACTCTTCACCAAACTCCTCCAGCTCATCCTCAGTATCATCCCGGATGATCTGCTTCTTCATTCGTGTTGGCTTGGCCTTCCTTGGTTTCCTTTCAGTTTTGTTTTTCTTCTCAGTTTTAGGTTTGTTTGGAGATCTCCTCTTCTTCACAGCTCGCGGCTTCTTTTCAGATTTTTCTTTCTTCTTCCTTCCCACTTTCAATGGAGGCTCTTCCTCAACTGAAACATTTCAGAGTTAGCTTCAAAATATGCTAACTACAATTAAATTGTGTAAGTACATAAGACAAATAAATGGAAGTGATAACTTTCCTAATACAGTATTTACCCACCTTGTAATATAACGCTCCTTGACACTAATAACAAAGTCAGCCCCCCCCTCAAGGTTTTGGTTATAAAAATGAAACAGGCTAACCTGACTGAATAGCTGGTTCCTTTCTCCTTGGCTCTTCTTCTACCTGTGATCCTTCTTCTCGATTTTCAGCCTCAACTTTAGCTTCTGCTTTCTCCTCAGGTTCAGGTTCAGGCTTATGTTCAGATTTGACTTCTGCTTCTGCATCTCCCTCCACTTCTTCTTCACCTTCTGGTTCATCCTCTTCCTCTTCCAACATCATCTGTTCTTCTTCACTTGCCACATACTCTTCCTCACTTTCTAGCTGCTTAGTCACAGCCTTCATCAATTCCTGAAACAAATAATAATAACCTGAAGAGTTCAATCTCCTGGGGTCTAAAGCCATGCATGCTGTTGAAAGTTGACTTTCAGTGACTATAAAATGTTATATCCCAGAAGAAAGAGCTTGTAATAATCACCACTTTGAGTAACTCAGATGCTACAAATTAATTTACCTGCTTCAAAGGCAATATGGAAGAGTAATATTACACTGATATATTGGGTTTTTGGACTTTATCCATCGTCCTGGTTTTTAAGATAACTAATAAAAACACGACGTTTCGGAAACTGGAACAGAATAGCTGTTTTCCTTCACCTGAGGACGGAAACAGATCCAGTTTCCGAAACGTCATGTTTTTATTAGTTATCTTAAAAACCAGGACGATGGATAAAGTCCAAAAACCCAATATATCAGTGTGTTATACACCATCGTCAGAATGCTATAGCAACTACTAGTAATATTACAGTATTCTTCTATAATGAATATTAACTTTTTGGTCTTCCTTCCAATTATATTGCACCTTTTATATGATATTTCATATGGCCCTCAGTGTAATAAGTAAAGAGAATAAGGGTGACCAGGCACTTTTGGAACTTAAAGAAAGACATGAACAAGATAGGAAATGTATGCATAACATAATAATTCTGGCATGTTTACTCCCTTTTGTATCATCTTGAAAATTGTAATACTTAAGGAAGAAAGCATATTAAGTTTAAAATGCATGTTTCACTCTTTTTTACTCATTTTGTTCAAAACATTTTTTGCTCCAACAAATATTAGTAAGATACGCTCAAGACACACGTATGTAGGTCATCGGACAAAGTGTCCGTTACTACTGCCCAATTTTAACTCCCTCCCCAAAGGGAGTGTGTTGATGAGTTTCTGTAGAATTTCCAATGCCAAATTCCATGAAAATCCACTCAATGGGTGGCAAATCATTACATACAGAGATGGCAAAGCCGACAGGAGTACTTAAGCAATTTTTCATTGTGAACATACTAAAATGACTACTGGGCAATCACAGAGTCATGTCAATGGAAAATTATTCCTGCAGCAGATTAATTAGCATAATGTTCAAGCCCTCTGTATTATTTCACAGGAGACACAGTTGGGTTTGATTTATTCACTTAACATACCTCTTCACTCTCTGATCCAGCTACCTCCTGATAGTTGATCTTTCTACCACGTGTTCGAGGCAAAGGAGAGGTTTCATCATCATCCAAGCCTCCATATTTTATCTGAAAGCAAACAACCATTGCAAACAGATGTATATGAAGAGTAAAACTAAGCCGCACCATAGCTCAAGCGGTTAGTCGCTGGCTTTCCACTGTGGTGGCCCGGGTTCAATCCCTGGTCTGGTCAAGTAGGATTTGTGGTGGACAAAGTGGTGCTGGGGCAGGTTTTCTCCAAGTACTTCGGTTTCCCCTGCCAATCTTCATTCCACCAATTGCTCCACAATCACCCTCACCTATCATCTGGGGTTGGTACAACAGGTCAGAAGTGGCAGCAGTACAAGGGACTTAGTCTCACCCCACTAGCAATAAAAAAAAAAAAAGTAAAACTATGGTTTTGTTTCTTTCCCTCTGCATAGTGAAATATTACATCAAAACTTTCATAAACAGTTTGCTTCACTAAAAGTTCAATTAACTTGAGTTAAAGTAAAAAAAGGGAACATTCTTGCATCTCTGTTAATGGCACATCATTAAAAAATAAACAATGTTCTGTTGTGATTCAATACTGACTGTAAAACAGTGAATTCTTCATACAATTGGAGGACTCTTTGAAGAGGGAATTAGCCTACTGCAATGCTGGAAACATCATCTTTCAACTCTTTAATCATCTTAAGATTATTAAATATTCTTACCCTTGGAGTCTTAGGTTTATTCTTATTGTATTCATCGTCCAAATCTTTCATATGCTTCTTTCTCTTCTTCTTCTTTGACTTAGGTTTGTGACTGTCCAAGTGATGTTTTCTGAATATCCACAAAAAAAATACAAATAACATAATAAGAACTATAATATTTATAAACATATCTTTTGCGCATTACTAACATTTTTACTGCCAAAATTAACTTATATGGACCACAGACAATGAAACAAACTCAAATATCATACCCAGACACATATAAGACATAATCCTTTCTAATATTTTTTTCCATACAGTGAATAATGTGAAAATGAATGAGCAGAAGGTATATATATATATATATATACTCTTATACTGCAATACTTAAATTTACTTGAATTTTATGGACTGGGCTAATGCCAATGTCTTCCAACAAAGCATGCACAGTCATGTCCGCCCCATATGTGCATGCATGAAAGATGGGCATAAAATAGAGTATTTCATTTCATATTGGATGTTCCCATCCCTGCACCAATTAACATAAGTTTTTCTTGAATTACATGATAAGCTCTTTTTAATAATTAACATTTCACTGCATTTTCCATGACCAAGGATGATCTGATGTTCAGGAGCAAAATTCTAAACCTCAACCAGTATTTCTGGTATAAGGCTTATGTGAAATTAATCCCTCAAAAATATCCTTAAAATTCTATTGTTACCTTGATGTGATTACTACGAGAATTTGCAAACTATTTCTTTATAAGGTAAAAAGGTAAAATTTCCCCTCTGCATAAACAATTAAGCATCACACCATGATGGCATAAGAAGTGGAGGTATAGTGCCAATATTCTTGACCTTGGCACCAGATGGTGGTGACTAATCAGTTTCAGGCCCCTGCTACTTCACATCCCCCCCCCCCTCCCAGGTGAACTCCTCATATTGACTGAACACAAGGCTGGGTGGGCTCTGGAGCTGGTATAAACACGTGGAAGAAAACCCTCACCCTGCTGGAAATCAAACCCCTAGTTCCTGGCCATCCAGCCCACAGCCTGTCACTTCACTGACTGAGCTATCCCAGCTTCCTGTTTCCTTATACCTGTATGAAATGATCTGTCTTCTGGTTTCAAAATTTATCAACCATTTACTCTCTTACGTCAAGGTGCTTTCAATATGAATCTTCTGTAATCAGTTGGCATGCAACAGAAATAGAGATTTAGATTTACCGCCTTTTCTTCTGTCCCCATGTTGAATCACTTTCTTCACTATCCGAGTCCTGCCACAATCGGCGAGTCTTTTTGCGGCGTGGCTCTATACTTTCATCACTGTCATCATTAACTGCAAAACCAGAAACAACTTCACATTACTACAATCTCTGACATAATGTGTTTCATATTATGAGCTTACTTCTCACATACTATTACGGCTTAATGATGTTCTTGTAACAGTGCAAAATCTATAAGCAATATAAAACCCACTCTGCTTCATGTCATTACTGCACAGTAGGTTTCAAAAATTCAATCTGGAACAGGATACATTACACATATATTTATTTATCTTCACATATACAGACAAGAAGTTCTGGGAAGAACTGCCTATTTTCCTTTGATGACACAGACCACATACAAAAAACACATACAACAATTCTTCTATTGTTGCACATGTATTAATTGCCACAGTAATGTTTTTACTGAGCTGTTGCCTAGCAATGATATGGAGATACACCTACAGGGGCTGATGGGAGGGACTAATGAAATACACTGTTGAGGTGGGCTCAGGTGCTGTTATATACATACTGAATTTCATAAAGATTGGTTCTGGCATTCAAAAGTTGATAGAGGGGATACACAGACAACATGCTGATTTCATAAGCCTACTTTCTTTTTTCAAAATACAGAAAGTATGCTAAAATTGTCCCAACTGCATAAAAGTTATCTTATGACAGATTCTGACTTTTATAATATTGTCACATGTTGAGCCAGTTACTAGATAGAGAGTAATGAGTCAGTTGCAATCTAGCAGTCGATGAGTCGAGTTGTATCGAGTGAATGGAAATGACTACAGGAGAAGTATTTGTGATACTGCAGATGACAGTAGTGGTATAATTGTAAATGGTGTAATTGTGAGAAAAAAAAGGGAGGATGTAATGGCCAGAGAATAGTCACTGCAAGAGGAGTAGCCAAAACAACAGGAGACACAGCAAGCACAGCAACGGAAAGAAAAAGGAACGGAATGTACCATTAGGCTGTTCGGGATGAACAACCTTTAGAAGGAAGCAGTGTGACGTGGATGGCGCAACAACAAGTAGGGGTCACGTGAACTCCACGTTCTCACAAGTGACGTCACATCCCCCCCATCCTTCCATCATTACACAATGCTCGGTAAACACCCCTCCCTGCTAGGCTGTGATGTCACGCAACAGTAGTGCGTCTGTTGCTAGGCAATGGTAAACATGGCGTCATGCAACAGGGGAGCCCATGCAATGACTGTTGCTAGGCAATCGGTAAACACAACGTTACGCAACAGTCGTACCTATCACGTAACCGTTTTTTGTGTTGTCCGTGCCGAGCCTAAATAAGGAGCAGCGAACACTATTCAGTAGTGAGTACTGAGCCAGTAACTAGAGAGAGAGCAACAAGTCAGTTGCAGTCTAGCAGTCGCCGAGTCGGGTTGTATCGAGTGAATGGAAATGATTACAGGAGAAGTATTTGTGATACTGCAGATTGCAGTAATTTGGGAAATTGTAAACTGTATAAGCGTAAGAGCGAGTGGAATAAATTCGCTTGATCCAAGATGGCGTGAAGTTATCTGTCACATGACATACACCCAACATGTGACAAAATATATTCTTGATGGCAGATTCTTATGTGAGAGTCCTCAGTGTTGTCCAACAGAACTTACTTAAAAGATAAAGCTGCCCCTGCACTTAACTAATTAAGTATTATGCCATGAAGGCATATAGGGGAGTGGATGTATAGATCCACATTTTCTTGACCTTGGCACTAGTTGGAGGTGAGTGGTCAGCTTCACGGCCCGGCTGCTTTACCCCCAGGGAAAGAGGTGCCAGTACCCATTGGATAGGTTAGGTGGACCCCAGAGTCAATCTGGATGAAGTGGAGAAGAGAAAATTCTTGACCCTACTTTAACCCCTCGGGTGTCCAGCCTATAGCCAGTCACTATACTGACTGTGTTATCCCTGCTTCCCAGAACTTACTTACAAAACCTAACTATTAATGTACACAGTGGCATTAAGGCCAAATTTACTTGCATTACTCTTTGAATTATCTCAGTAATTAGCCAGATAAACTTACTAAATTCTTTATCAAAGCGAGTAATACGAGCTCGTGTTGAACGGCGAACTGGTTCTGCATTCCTCCGGCGCCGACCTGAGCCTCCCCTACGATTTCTGCCTACCACATCGGAATCTTCACTCTCATCTAATTCCAGTTCTTCTTCCTCTTCCTCTTCATCTTCATCCTCTGAGCTGAAATAGAAATATAATAAATATACTACACCAATGTGAAGAAAGAAAATGAACATCATTATTTACAAGGTAGTCCTTAAAAGGTGAGAAATTATCTACATACAAATAATCATTTACATGACTCAATTCTGCATCATGTCTCCTTCATACTACTTCCCTTGGGAAATAACATGCCAAGCTCAGTGATTCTGCCACCACTGGCACATCTTAAGCTCTTCCCTCACAACAGAATTATGCACCTACTTGGAACTTTGCTGCAGCTCCAAAATGTTATTAAATCCCTTCCCTCTATGCAAATATTACGTTTCTGGACACTAGCCATCATACTGTTTTTGTCTAAAACACTGTTCTGTTTTTATTTCAAAACACAACTCTTTGGATACTGGATTCTGTCTACATCTTGGGGTAAAGCCTACTCAGTTGGGCCCAATCAATAGAGCTAGTCCCTATCTCCAGACATCTGTACCAACACAAGACAGGGTATACAAGCCAAGCACAGCATAAACCATCTGTGGGAGCTAAGACAAAATATTAAAGTTTTAAAACCAGCATATATATGAGGCTTTGCACCAGAGAACTATCAAAACAGAAGTCATCACTGGATAGACATATTCTCCACATGGTACCAACACTAAAAACCACTAATTTTCCCACTCAGTCTACACTGGACAGAGTTGTAGTTTTTTTTACTTCTGTGTGATAACAACAGATGGGAGAGATGTCCTTACTACTGACTGATCAGACAGTCTATCAGAGGCATGTAGGTGGAGTGTGTACACCTTGAGCAAAGAAAGCATAACAGAATAGAAATTAAGCATGGAATATTCTGCATACAGTGATGTCCCTATTCCTTTTCTGTTTCATACATTAACATGAGGTTTTCATTAAATGGGAGTTATGCAAATTAAATCAAGTGAATTAAGTGTGAATGAATGTTGTTAAATTAATACTGCTGCATTATAGAAGGTAATCAAGACTATTAAGTTAAATCAAGAATCTGAATTATGAAGAAATAATTTCTCTATATATGTAGTTAAAGAACAGTTTTTCCACAAATAAATACAATTACACGATCACTGACATCAAATTAATTCCTAACATGAGGGTAAGTCAATAAGTAAGTTACAAATGGATATAGAACTTAAAAAAATAAAGAGTACTGATTTGAAAAATGATTTTATTTCTCGACATAATCTCCCTGTACATTGAGGCACTTGTCCCATCGTTTCACAAGCCCCTCCAAACCAGCCGCATAAAATTCTTTGGGCTCCTGTCGGAACATCTTCCCAAAGATGAAGATATAGAAAGGGAAGTCACCGCCTGGTTCTGACAGCAGCCCAAAGAATTTTATGCTGCTGGTTTTCAGGGGCTTGTGAAATGATGCAACAAGTACCTCAATGTACAGGGAGATTATGTTGAGAAATTAAAGCATTTTTCAAATCAGTACTCTTATTTGTTTAAGTTCTTTATCTATTTGTAACTAACTTATTAACTTACCTACGTACATTAATGACATATGAAATAAAGGCTGAAGGTCAGTCAGGAATAAAGCCTAGAGTGGTTTTGGTGCATGTTCAACATGAGATCACTCACTAAGGATTATGCCTGCACAGTAACAATTTCCAGCAAAAACAGAAACAAGAATACCATAACAACTTCAAAAGAAATTTAAAACACATTAAATCACTGCATTACCTGGTTCCCTTGAAGTCTTCATCAGAGTCAGCGTCATCCTCACTGCTAATATCGAGACTGTTAAGACGTCTATGTTTCTTCCTACCCAGAAACTTCCTCACTGGTGGAATATAGCCATCTTCCTCCTCTTCCTCAGCTTCCACTGCTTCTTCCTGTTCATCCTCTAGCTCTGTCAATTTTCCATCTTGTTTGGCATTCTGACTATCCTTTTCCACTTCCTCCAATCCCACACCAGCAGCTGCCAACTCTTCCTTCTCTGCATTCACAATAGTAGCAATATCTTTGCCTCTGCCTTGATTTCCAGCTCCTTTTACAGCTTCAAGCTCATCCTAAACACATATACATATTTATGCTCCAATAATACTACATCAAATGTTCAATTCCATGATTATATCCAGCAATAAACAAATTGAGAAATACACACAGGCTGTATACAAATAACTAGCCCTTGTAAATGTTCACCTTAATTAATTTCACATTAAACCTTCCCATACTGGCAGTTTATTTATTAAAAACAAGGTTGAAAGAGGATGAGTCGTTATCTTAGAAACTATTGTGAACTATGCACATAGTGAATGAGTGGTTAATATTTTAACCACATTATATTACTAAAATATTACAATTACAATATTACTAATTCTTCTCATTGCATCATAAATCACCACCAACTGCAGACCACACATGATAGAAAAGATGTTAAACCATTACTAAAGAAATGGATATCATTTCATATCTCTGATAATTCCAGTGGGCCTCAATATTGTTAGGAGCTGGGATAGCGCAGTTGGTATAGTGACTGGCTACAGGCTAGACAACACAGGGGTCAAAGTTTGAGTCCCAGTAGGGTCAAGAATTTTTTCTTCTCCACATCGTTTAGACTGGCCCTGGGGCCCACCCAGCCTCCTATACAATGGATACTGGGGGCTCTTTCCATGGGGGTAAAGTGGCTGGGGCATGAAGCTGACCACTCACTTCCAACTAATGCCAAGGTCAAGAAAATGTGAATCTATCGCCCACAGCTTCATGGCATAGGACTTAATTAGTTAAGCACAGGAACAACTTTAATTAAAAAAAATCAATGATGGGTGTTTGGTTCATTTCTAATTCTGCACTTTGACGATTAAGACCTTTGTGCTTTCCACCTCAGTTGACTGACATGCTTGTAACTCATTTTCTATTCAGACATCACTTTGGTGTTACGTTATATAGCTATCTACAGTCAGGTTGGGTGACCTTCCCACTCTTGTCTGCCACAGGCCTCTGCAGTCGTGCAACCACAGTGACTTTGTGGGCAATCAAATATGGCATCTAACCTTGCCTTCATCCACTTCTTATCATGAGTGCAAAGTTTTTCTTTTACATGCTACAAATGTATGACATGGGAGCTCTGGCTTTATTTCCCTTCCTAACGAAGTTGTGCTACGGTTTCTCATTAACCTTAAAAATCCATTGACCTTCGTTGGGTTTGAGCCTATGAACTTTGGGCCCAGTGGCAACCACTGAAGCACAATGGGACTTAACAATTAGGACAATATATTTATCCATAACAGTTCTTGGCTTATTTAGCAGTGCATTCAATTACTCAGAATATACAGCATCAAATAACAAGATGGTTAGTGAACAATGAATTGGAAAGGATGTGCATCGAAAGTGACTGTGGCCTAATTTAAGGTAGCTGCTTGAAGGGACTGAGGAAGACCATAAAAACCTCAGTCACAATAAGCCCATCTGACTATGATATCTGCCTGTACGGACCGAGAGAAACCACATAAATATCAGTCCAGACAGCCCATTTCTGGGCTGAGTAATGATGCTGGGATCTCCCAAATACAAAGCAGAAGTTTAACAATTCAACTGAAATGTTCTGTTGATTACTGGTTGGTTTACAACTGTATTATAATCTGCTCTACTCAAAAGCCATGAGAAGTGACCAGATGCTACATATACCGAGATTTCTCCACTTTGAAAATAATAGAAATCCATCACACAGATCACTTCCTGATTATAAAACTCCAAACAGGTTTCAAATTCCTTAGAAATACTTATCTATCATACACTCTACAGAAATTTTGGCCTTGGGTGACATAATTGTCCCACAAGAATGAAAAAGAGTTGCGATGAAATTTTACATTTCACTTTATCTGAGAAATGCAATCCTGCGCTCTCCTACACATGGAATATTACTTTACTTACTGCCTAGGTCTCACCTCAAGTCTAAATACTTTAGGCCAAAGTCCTTGAAACTTTAGGAAGGGATGCTGGATGAACACAGACATGAAAAGATGGTATTACTGGATAAAGAAACAGAGCAGCACATCTCCTCACCAACAAGCAAAACCTCATATTGTGAGTCAATACGTAAATGAAGACGTAAATGCATCACACACTGATAATTAGTAGAAAATTACATTGTGGCTTACATCAATTTCTTGACTTAGACTGGCTATTGTGACTGTTTCCAAAGTCCTTCGAGGCAAGTGACCTTATAGTAACTGAAACTATGGCTTGACCACTTCCTTCCACATTCTATCCAATTCATTATTCACTAACCTTCCAGCTATCTGATGCCTACAGAGAAACATAACTCTCTGAACGAATACTGGTCAAAAGATGTACTGCTCAAAAATTTTCTTGGTAACTATGGCAAGAGAGAGAATCCCTTCAATTCTAAGAATGCCTCTCTTTTTGAATAATAAAAAACAAATAAAAAGCATCTGACTTCATAAGATGTTTGATGTTTTCAAAAAGTTCCTGACTGTATTTCAGGATAGCTTCATTCATTTTTAATATAACTGGTGCACCAGTCCTGCATGGTTCCTGTTTCTTCACAGACTGAAAACTAGTTCCTGTGGTATTGTATGGGGCATAAGGAAAGGTATGCCACTTCTGTCACAAAAGCTTTCAACAACTGATGTACAGTCAATGATCAGTGATACACTTTTAACCATGAAATGGTGTGACAAGACAGGATGTAAGAATGCTTTCCACCCTTCAACCAGATTAATTAGTGAGTACCGGAAAGCAAAAAGCAATTATGAAGCCAAAATATATTGTGAACTATAGCAGTAAAATGGGTGCAGCAGACTGGAATGTTATGCTGCTGAGCTATGTTCAATATTGCTGTAAATCTATGAAATGATAAAAATATTGGCACTTCATATTCTTGACATAGCACTGCTCAATGTGCAGGTAATGTATATAATGCAGAATGAGAAAAGTATGCCGCTTCCATATTGTGACATGATGGGTGAATAGTGGAACAAGAAGTGATTGTTGCTACACAGCAGCACAGTAAACACATTTCCACGGCAACGAATAAATATGCAACAGTAAAGGAACTGCTTTTTAAAAGATTAAATTTTAAATATATGTAAATACTGACAATGAACTTACTATTACGGACTATGACTGACAAATGACAGACCCAACCTCTCATCAGAGAGGGTGCCCCAAATGGACAGGACAGCAACTTTCATATAAGGAAAAAAAAATAAAATAAAATAATCTGTTCATGAGCGCCAGCCGGGGCTCAACACCAAAGCATACAGATTGACTGACCATCAGTCGCAATGTGACTTGGACGTGGACTTGGACAGTAATATATGGTCATGGGACTCAGAACCAGAATGACGGTGCTGGCAAGGGCAGTAAACAGTCACATTTGGTGGCTGGCAGTGGGCACGGAAGAAAAAATAGCTCTGCTGCTATCTAGCAAAGACCAGCGAAGATAAATATGTAGTTATTTTTAGAATGTGCAAATTAATGAAAGTGTTATAATCATTTGTAGTTGCATATTTAAATGTAAATAAATCCAATAACCAATCTAAACCCCATGTCTGGTCACTAACTCGTGACAAAATTTTCAAATGAGCATCATCAAAGGGCTTCTGAAATGATATACAGAAAGAAGATTAATATCCAGAAATGGAAGGTGTTCAAGCGGGAAAATTCCTCAACGTCTGACAGAATGTCGCTTTCCACATTATGTGCCTGGTGCTCCTTACTGAAAGAATGAAATGCCAAAGCATCATAAATCTTGTGATAAACCCTAAGAAGAATAAGAGAGTCATTACATGTGCAGTGAATGTGATGTTGGACTGTGCATCTTGCACTTCTACAAGAAACTCAACACACAAAAAAGTTTTTAAAAGACAAAAAACAAAGAATGGAGACTAAACATAGGCCGGCAGTAGATACTATATGGCAATACAAAACAGATGATACACAGTTCCAACAATGGCTGCGCTGCACTTCATGAAAGATTCTACATTTCAAAAGTGCAACATTATTTCAGAAGCTATGTCTAAAACAAATAGCAGGTAATTATTTTGTAAGTTAAACAAAACATAATTTTAGTGTGACACAGGATAAAATGCAAGTAAGGACAATGAATGACAGTTCTTCACTTGCCTTACATATTATAAATTTCGAACAAAATGTAACTAAAAGACAAAATTTTTATCAAAGCAATGCATCACAGCCTTTAAAAATTTAGGCTGTGAGGAGCACCTGGGAATTTAAATTCCGGTATTTCAAGGAGTTAAGTATAGTAAATTCAATTCAAAATTTCTATTTAGAACACATTCTGTAATATGAGAAATTATTTATGTAAGAAGACCGTTGCTGTATTTATATATCCATAAAAACTGAAATATGATCTTTACTTCCATTAATAACATCTTCCTGATTCCAACATACTAATCTTGCCCAAAATCGTTCTAATATTTACGCCACTTATTAAGATTTCACACCCCATTAGTTACACCCTTGAGAAAGAAATACCTCTGCTCTCCCAAGAGGCACAATGAGTTGGTCTTTTATTAACCAAAACATGATATAAGTGCATCAGATTTGTACTGTGATCATAAACGTAGACCTTGGGTGAGCCTACATCTGATAAGTGTGCTTGAGTGAAGCCAAGAAAAGTGACACATGAGTCATTATCACGCGCTGAAGCGTGTGGCACACTAACGGAGGTAGGATGTTTCTCTGAAACGTTGATATCTATCAAATCCCAGAAGACTAATCTACATAATGCACAATACTTTGCTTTACTTTGTACTTTTCTAAAACAAAGTTTTAGCATACTTATTTTTACCCATGAAGTGTATATTACAGGACTTCAGGTACATTTCTTAAAAATCCTTCCCACTAATTCCCAATATCCACAGGCCCAGCCACTCAGCAGCAACAATTCTGTCAGTCATGAATAACATCATGACCACACACACAGTACTTTTCCAGGATGCTTACAAAAGGTACGATATACCCTGATTTGTAGAGTAAATGGACTTAAAGCCAAGGGGATACTAATATGGGTGCCAGGTCATGAGGGTATTGCAAGGAATGAAGCCGCAGATCAACTGGCAAGAACAGGATCTGAACAGCCGTTCATAGGACCTGAACCAGCTTGCAGCATCTCAATTGGAGTTGCCAAGAAAGCATTCAGGGACTGGACTGATGGAAATCATAGAAAATACTGGGAATCCATAATTGGACTCAAACAGGCAAAGGGTTTTATGCAGGACCCTCTGCCAGAAGAAGGAAGGATCTGTTGAGATTAAACAGAGATCAACTAAGATGGGTGGCAGGATTACTTACCAAACAACATCACCTAAAAAGACACCTTTCCAAACTGGGACAGACAGATAACCCAACCTGTGAAAGGTGCGTACAAGAAAATGAATCAGCCACACATCCTGTGTGATTGTGAGGCCATAGCTTATTTAAGATTTTGTCACTTGGGTCAGTTCTTTACGGAACCAAGTGACTTTTATGACGCCTCCATAAGCAGGGTCCTACACTTTATTAAAAGTGTAGGATTAATAAAGGGCTAATCCAAGGGGAAGCACAATAGATCATTGAAGGTCGCAGTGCAGTGACCGGTTTTTATGGCCCACCCCTTACATACATTACATTAAAGCCAGGGGGATTACTTTGAGTTGCAACACACTTGCAAAATTCAGTACACAACAATTAGTAGCTTTGAATGTGAAATAAACTGCTTTTACCTGAATGGCTGAATTGATAAGATCATCATATTCATTGAAGCGATAACTGAATAGGGTCTGACGTCTTTCCCTCAAGTGATATAATGGTTCAGATTCATCACCTGAAGAGGATCCTGAATCCGAACTAGATGATGATGATGACGATGATAATTTCCCAGCTTTTGAGGCATGATCTGATTCACCACCTAGTAACAACAGAATAAAACATAAGGTAAACACAATACCACTAAGATGCTATTTTATGAGAAGGAATATACTGAAGATTAGCATCTTCATTTCCAGAATTGTATATTTCATTTTCTGATACACTGTACTACACCTGATCAGTTCTGTATCAGATATATCACACACATGAAAATAATTATAAGACTAATGCTAAATCTGAAGCAAAAGAATTGCTTACCACTTGCTCCAGCATCCTTTTCCTTATTTGGAAGTACATTATCCAAGCTTATGCCCACATATGCAAGCCTTTTGCGTCGTAACTCTTCATTCTCACGACGCTTCAAAGCTCGATCAAATTCTTTCAAGTTATTCTGCAGATTTGTTAACAGGAACGTCTGTAATTGTAAAGGAAAAAACCTTCAATGGACGCAGCTCTGGAATTTCATATACTCACATTACATATAGTGCAGTTTAACCTTTAACGTCAGAATGTCACATATATATGTCGCAAGCAGCAACCGGAGTTGGCGGAATGACACGTATATGTGACGCAGGACACATGCACTCTTAGCGAGTGCTGACAGTTTGACCTTGGGTTTGAAACCAAAACAAACCTATGCGAGGTAATGTCAGTGGTTCATTCCTTAGCTCTGAGCAAAGAAATCGTTTAACACAGTACTGGTTTTGATACTATTTACCTTTAGATATGACTGTTTATGACCTGGTCAGCCAAATATAGCCCAGCTTTGTTTCGAGAACTGATGAGGAAATATTTATCGGTGCTTGCATTAAGAGGGCTTCCAGGGCCTTCAAGGAAGTCTGACACATTCAAGGATTGGTTTTCAGTGGCGAATTATCAGTTAGAAAGTCAGCGTCAGACTCATATATTTCTTTATATATCATTTTTATTTTGCGTCTTGGAAGAGGTATAAACCCACTGAACCAGTATTACTTTGTGAGTAAAGGCATCTTCGCTACTGCGACTTTTAGTATGTGTCGGACTGGCACTTTTTTCGACTAGTATTATACTTACTTTGCATCACTATTTTGCAAGTATTACCAACAGGTGAGTGTGTTGATTTATCAACATAATTTATTCGATTCTGCTAGAAACCCCCCTCACCCAAGATGATTATTCAATCGCACAAGCCGAATATCATGGTCAGCGGCGTTTCTCGGGGGAAGGCAAAAGTTATGAGGGCCCAACTGAGTTGACTGGAGGTGAAACATTCACAACACTAACCAACCAAAGGGAAACAAAGACGTTGTCATGTGTTTCACTAAATAAGAAAAGCAGGAGCACGCTCTTCTATTGTAAAAAGTGTGATTTTGCTTTGTGTGAAGTGGACTGCTTCGAGAAGTGCCACGCGTGTCAGTGTGACTATCATAGTGAGGTGACTGAAGTGAAACTGTAAAGTGACGCAGTTCAAACTCGCGTACAGTAATATTATTGTATACAGTGTGATTATATTAACAATATCACCAAGTCTCAAAGCTGAATATCACATGACGAATATCACGGTCGGTGGCGTTTCTCGGGGGAGGCCAAGGTTACCTGGGGCCCAACTAAGTTGACTGGAGGTGAAACATTCACAACACTGGCCAACCAAAGGGAAACAAAGACGGTGTCGTGTGTTTCGCTAAATAAGAAAAGCAGAAGCACGCTCTTCTATTGTAAAAAGTGCGATGTCACTTTGTGTGAGTTGGACTGCTTTGAGAAGTGCCACGCATGTCAGAGTGTATCGTAAACTCTGATTATATTTACAATATCACCATGATTCAAGGTTGAAGAAAAAACAATGGTTAAATCCTTTGGAATTTCATAACATTATATTTTGCAATTCATGACAAAATAATCACAGTTAATTTTCGTTTGTAAAAATTGCTCTTTGTGTATATGTAGAAAATTTTATTGTCTTTCAGGTTGTTTTTAGTTTGTATTTCTATGTTGCATAGAACAGAAAATATGGATTTTTTTCTGAAAGTTTGCAATGTTAATTAATTAGGGCGATTTAAATATCGGCTGCAGAGGGCTGCCGGCAATTTAAAAGTCCGTACATTAAAGGTTAAATCTTAAATCCCACTGCTACAATTTCTAACTTGCATTTGAAAGAATACTCACATGTTCACAGGGTGGACAGAACCAGTCCCCCTCTGGAATGACAAGTAATGCTGGGCGCAGACATGATCCATGCCAACCTGAATCACATTTGTCACAAAGCAGAATCCACTCAGGATGGTCGCTCTTACCACACTTCTGGCAGGCATGATCATCTGCTGGCTCCTCTCCATCAGACTCTAACCACAGAAATTAACAGCAATATGTTAATAAAATAAACTAATTAAAAGGAGAAACATATACATGCACACATGTATAATTCTGTGGCTTTAGTCTGCTAGTTAACTACACCGACCAGCGATCACCACTTGTCAGCAAAGTTAGTGCCAACTTCAGCTGATACAGAGTGTCAAGTGGTCAGTGCAACAAATCCCACAGCAGTTAATTTCGGTTTTCTAGACCAGAGCTGCTAATGTTCCATTCAAGCAGCTCCTTAAGTATCCTCTCGAGGCTGAGTGGACCCCGTTCCAGACCCACTACTTCTCAGAAAATCTGGTAGCGCTGGGATTCGAACCTGGGACCTCTAGATCTGTAGACAGGAACTCTGACCACTTTACCACAGAGGCAGTCAAAGGGAGAAACATACACATGCACATATGTATAAGGGCATACAAAATGGAGGGAAATTTCAAAGATTATTTTTAGAAATAGTTATAACTTAATAAAATGAAGTTTTGGGAAGAACTAATCACTAGGGACCGGATTTTTATGCCCTTATAACCCCTTAAATATGTATGCATTTATGCATGAAAAACTTCCGAAATATGCACTAAAATATGCACATAAAAATTTATACCAAATATTAAAATTGATTTTACATTATTTTAAGACCAACAAATCAATTTTTAAGTTCATTTTATGTAATCACTGAATGGTTCATTTGCAATAAAAAGCTATACTTAAATACAAATCATGCAACAAAGCCAACATATTTCATTACAAATTTAAAAAACCAATGGTACTCACATTTAGCTCTCCGAACTTTTAACATCTCTTCTGTTGCAGTTCACAATTACTAAATATTCTAGGTTTTCCATAGTTAGTCGGCTCCTATTGTCTCATAAGATGTCCTTATAGCGGGAAAAACTTCTTTCCACCTCACAGGAACTTAGGGGCACATGTACAAAAGCCGCTACTTGTCCACTGTTAGTGACTTTTTACTTGACAGTTCAGTACGTTTACCGGACAAAATTTCTTCAATTTCACAAAATTTTTTCATATCCTGGACTTTTTTAAAGAATGCTGTGTACTTTTTCCTTTACTACTTCACCTACTCTTCCAGGAACCGAATTCAATTTGGAAACAGTGGTTTTGAACACACTTAACGACTGATACAAAGTAGTATCACTATTGCTTGCCTCCAGTGAGGAAATGGCGGATGGAAGATGAGAGAAGTGAGCAGATATATAGGAAAGATTAGTTTCTAGTTCTGCACTTTTTAGTACATCTTGGGCAATTTGAATTGATGCTGCACTTTTGGGATCAAATGTATTCGCGACATTCCTAACTGTTTATAAATGTTCGGTATAATAACTCGCTGCACACAGCAACGTGCCCTAGCGCGTTAAAATTGGTTCTGGTGGAAGTGGAACACTCGGTGCTACTGCTTTAAAGGCTTCTTTTCTGTATGGCGCTTTAACAAATACCTTCTTCACAGAAGACACCAACTTGTCAACAAGAGGAAAATTTGCACGAATTGTTTCTGCAACACGGTGCAACCCATGGGAAAGGCAAGTCAAATGTGTCATATTTGGAAATATAACTATAAGAGCAGTACCGGCTTTCATAATATAACTTGCAGCATCAGTCACAAAGAGCAATACGCACTCATACTGAATGCCATTCGGCCATAGTAAATTCATGGAATTTATAAAAAAATTCAGAAACTGCGGAGCTATTTGTGGTTTCAAATTCCTCTACTAAAAGAAGATAAGGGGTAGATTGTTCATTCTTACTAAGGGATCCACCTATACAATTTGCAATAAACTGTTCCTCACAATCGTGTGTTTCGTCGATTGATACCCACAAAAAATTATCTCAAATCTTATCTCTAATGCTTTCAATTGTAAGATCGTAACACTGCTTCACGTAATTTTTGCGCACAGTAGATTCATCCGGCACTTTGCACTGTGTATACTTCTCTATGAAGTTTCTCAGAGTAGGACTGGTTAGTTTCCACAGCAGAATATCTACCACTAAAAAGTCTTTGCATAAATCAGAGGAAAACTGTGAAAAACTATTATTAGAAAATTCACTAAGCAATTTTTGAACAGGAACACTTTTCGTGGATTTAATTTTAATATTCTCTTTGTGTATATTAGTGTTCAAATGCTGAAGCACTTGAAAGCGTTTTTCACAAGCAACAGTTTTCTCACACGCTCGGCAATAGAGAATTTTGTTATCCGTACTTATCATCTCTCCTTCGAAATCCCGCTGATACAGCTGTAATTTAGTTTTCTGACTTACTTTCACTTTCGGCATGACTACAGGAAGCTAAACACACTTAACTACAGACTAGTCACCGCTAATGTGAACAGCCCCCAGTTTCAAATGAAGAAGCGTAACAAACCTCATGGAGACTTCGGGAATAAATAAGTGAAGTTCCTTATCGGTTGAATAGTATTACGTTGATAGCGGCCACATGTGGACGCTTCCAACTAATCTCTTCGCGGCCACTTTGATGGTACGCAGATGAGGCAAGTTACGAGTACAGGGATTGAGGTTGAATTGTATTACATTGATAGCAGCTACATGTGAACGCTACCGACTATCTCTTCGCGGCCACTTTGATGATACGCGGATGAAGCAAGTTACGAGTACAGGGATTGAGGAAGTCCCGTCCTGGGTACTGCATCAGAAACATGAATCATGACAAAATGTTGAGTCAAATATGCAACATATTCTAATGTCCATGATTTATTCTAACCATCTTACAGTGCATACATTTATTCATATCATAGCAACAGGTAGGAAGGGGCAACACTTGAACACATTGGAGAACTATCATATATACAGAACGACAAAGAAAAACACACATATGAACAATATAAATAAAGAAATATATAACCCAATATATCACGAATTATACACTATCTACACAGAACAACATAACACCACCCCACCACCTACCCCCACCACATATACCCCCACAACATCATAACTCAATCAAAACGAAGACAGCACACACACACCCAGCAGGCCCAGCAGTATAACACACGCAGTCACAGGAGCAAGACACAACACAAAGCACAGTGAGTATTAAACATTATAATACCACAATAAATAAAATTTGGAAAGCGGTATAAATAATAACAATTTCACGTTACAGATACACACACGAAAGTAGGAAGAGTACTCCGATAGAAGAAGATAGGTGTGACTCGCATATTGAGATACGACATAAGGATGATAAATCCTGAACAGTTTTAATATTTTTAATATTTAAAATTTACCAATATATACGACGAATATATATTTTAGTTATTTTAGTATGAAGACAGCAGGGCATGCAATGAAGTAGTTTGACGTACATCGAAAAGCACCTGAAGATGGCACTTTTGTGCTGAAACATGTAGTGCAAGAGAGAAGAGTAAGGTGAATAAATGTATGCACTGTAAGACGGTTAGAATAAATCATGGACATAAATCAGTGCAACAGGACGCTAAAATATAACATATTCTAATACCGAAAAGAAAAATTGTGTACACATGACCATAATTGAAAACATAAAATTAAAACATATTAAAACATTTTAAAAGGGAAATATGCAGTATAAATAGAGATCTTCGAAAATATGATGCTTATTCATAAAACAGGCAAAATATGCATTTATATGCACCATCAAATCATGTCCAAAATTTAAGAAATGAAGTAATTCATACATACAAGTATAGCCAAACGAGCATACTTTCTGGTTGCAAGAAAGAAATATGCATTTGCATTAAAATCCAGTCCCTACTAATCACCTACCTTCCTTTCACTACATACTGAGTATCTGATACAACACAGAACATGTGTATTCATTGCTGTAGGCATGTGTTTACTGAGACACTGCTTAGGAAAGATAGGGGGGATACACATAAAGACACACAGGGGGCAAGGTGATCTCATAAACCTACTTATCTTTTCAAAATAAGAAAGTGGGCTAGAAAAGGGAGCTGGAATAACTTATTGAGTGTGGTCACTAGACCGCAGGTTGGAAGACTGGGGTTCAACTGCCAGCAAGAGAATATATATCCCCTTTCTCCATAATGTACAGGCTGACTCTGAGGTCCACCCAGCCTCCTACCCAATAGTTTATTGTAGGGGACCTCTTTCTCTTGGCATAAGTGGCCCAGAAGTGAAGCTGATCACTTACTCTGTTAGTGTCAAAGTAAAGAACATGTGAAGCTGCACTTCATCTCCCCCATATGTCTTCATGGTGAGCAGCTTAATTAAGTTCACAGACAACTTAATTTTTACCTGTTACTCTCCTGTGCAATACATAAGGAAAACATTAAACAAACAACTTTACTGAGAAACCTAAATAAAAGACCATTAGGAAGCTTAGGAAAGGGGATCAATAAGAGCACAAATGTCTAGGAAAATGGCTGTGAAGAGGGCATATCTGAAGAATTATTATTGAAGCAGTAATGAAACTGAAGCTTTCATAGCACCAGGAAATAAGTTTACCTTTCTGTGCAGTTCTAGCCCTGCGTGTGGGCTGTACTTCAACATCTTCATTTTCTAAATCAGATTCCGGAGAGAATTCGTGGTCTGATTTGAACACTATGTTACTCTCGTCTTCCTCCTCCGTCTGCTCCTGTTCATCCTCTTCTTCCAACGATGAACTACAGAAACACAAATACATAGTACTTCAACAGGGCTAATTTTTGTGATACACTATCTGTAGTAATAAACAAAACGTTAAGTTACCATTTAAGTACGTGGTGCGTTCAAGTTCTAAGGTCTCCGATTTTTTTCTCACACAATAATCATACAAAAAATTTGAAACTTCTGTCACTTTTCAATGTAATCTCCCTGCAGCCGTACACATTTTTCACAATGTCGACGCCATGATTCCATGGCCGCTGCAAACGCTTCTGTAGGAGTTTGTTTTGACCACTGGAACATCACTGATGCAATAGCGGCATCACTGGTGAATGTGCGACCACGGAGAGTGTCTTTCATCGTTGGGAAAAGCCAAAAATCGCTAGGGGCCAGGTCAGGTGAGTAGGGAGCATGAGAAACCACTTCAAGGTTGTTTTCACGAAGAAACTGCTGCGTCGTGTATGCCAGATGCGCTGGTGCATTGTCCTGGTGAAAGAGCACATGTGCAGCCATTTCCGGCCGTTTTTCTCGCAGTGCTGGAAGGAGCTTGTTCTTCAAAACATCTTGGTAGGATGCACCTGTCACCATAGTGCCCTTTGGAACGCAATGAGTAAGGATTATGCCATCGCTATCCCAAAACATGGCCACCATTTTTTCAGCACTGGCGCTTACCCGAAATTTTTTTGGTGGCGGTGAGTCTGTGTGCTTCCATTGAGCTGACTGGCGCTTCGTTTCAGGATTGAAAAACGGCATCCTGTCTCATCCATTGTCACAACTGATGAAAAGAAAGTCCCATTCATGCCTTCATCACGTCTCAACATCATCTGGCAAATCGCCATGCGCGCAGCCTCGTGGTCGTCCGCCAGCATTCGTGGCACCCACTTGGAGGACTTTCCGCATTCGCAGGTCTTCATGCAGGATTGTGTGCACAGATCCCACAGAAATGCCAACTTTGGAGGCAATGTTTTCCACACTCAATCAGCGATCCTCCAAAACAACTTTCTCAACTCGCTCGACCACGTTGTCAGACCGGCTGGTGCGAGGCCGAGATTGTTTTGGTTCGTTCTCACATGACGTCGGACTTCTTTGAAATGTTGCACCCATGAATGCACATTTTTCACATTCATGACACCATCACCACATGCCTCACTCAACTGGTGATGAATTTCAATGGGTGTTGCACCATGTAAGTGGAGAAAACGAATGATTACTTGCTGTTCTTGTAACGAAAACGTTGCCATTTTAGGTATCAAAAACACTCCTCACTCCCACCACCACCACTAGAGTTCTGTGTGCCGTACAGTGCTGCCATCTCTGTCACGCATTCACAAAGAGTGCACACGTATTTTAAACTAAACCGCATGTATCTATCTGCTCCCAGTCCTGAGAAAAAATCAGACACCTTAGAACTTGAACACCCCTCATACATTTAGTTTATTTCCTTAAGTTGATTACAAGTTGTTAAAACCTCGACATGTTTCAGTCCAATGTGGCCATCTTCAGGGGTGTACTTTATTAAAGGAAACCCTACTAAGCATACATACAAAAACAAAGGATTTAAAATCATCATCATCAGTAATCTGTCAAGACGACAGGTCCACAGTCTCTTCCAAAACAATTCCTCCATTTAATGTGATCTAGAGCTTTCTCCTTCAAATGACAGTATCCTCGTCTGTCCCCAAGGTCATCCAGCATCTTCTTACGTCTTCTTGTCACTTCTATCCGCCCCTCTATCTTTCCTTCGATAACTTCTTTTAGACGGCAGTTTCTGCGTAAAACATGACCAATCCAATTAGCCTTCCGTTTTCTTATTTCGTGTAGGATATTCCTCTGCTCACTGACTCTAATTAACACTTCTTCATTTCTCACATAATCGGTCCAACTGATCTTCTCCATCCTTCTCCAACACCACATTTCNTCCACATTCATTTCCATGCCATAGCACCTTCCAATTTCAATTAGTCTATCAATCATGCCCTGTAGCATAGTTTCTTCCTTAGCCATTAACACAAGGGTCATAAATTTATTACAAAATACTGAACCTGATATTGTGTTAAAATTCAGTGATATACCAACAAAACTGTAATAATTACAGTCCACTGTCCCACTGTATCTCCCAAGCACCACATGATAGGAAAAAACTGGTAAAGGCAAAAGACAATTCCTCTTCAAGAGACAAATCCACAAAAACTGATAACTTTACTGCTATATACATGGGTATGAGTCCGAGTCAACAATTTCTTCCATAAGAAAGGCATTAAGATCATGACAACAGGATTATTACTAGGATACCAGAGAAAACTCAAACTATCTTCTGCGTTTACCAGGATGGTGGAGAAAACTCACACTATCTTTCACAGGTGTTAGGATATGCAGGAAAATGCAAACTATCTTCTGCCATTTTAATATGGGGGAAAAGTCAAAGTATTTCCTTCTGTTGCTATGGCACAGGAAAAACCGCCAATTATCTCCTACTGTTACCAGGGTTTGGGGGAAAATCCAAATTATCTGCTGACATTGCTAGGTAAGGAAGACAAATGGCAAGAGGGTGAACATATAACTGAGACAGAAAAGGAATATGGGAGAACTGTGGAGATGAAGTGTAGCCGTACCACTGACACCACTAGCTTTATTTTTAATCAATATATCTTTTTAGAGTAATTAACTCTTTGACTGGCACGGGCGTGTTTTAACGCCCGGGCGATGCCAGCCGTTCCTTGGCATTGGCGTGTTTTAGCGCTTTGACAATCTCTTCCCTTCTTTGCTCTCTTGGCACTCATCAACCAAAGACATATATATGATAGTTCTTGTGCGTGGTTGTAAAGAACCCTTGTAAACTTTGTGAGGGTCTATATTACTGTCAGAACCCTCCAAGAAGGAAAAGGTCAGAAAATATTTCACATTCATTCGGTTTCACCATGGCTTCTCGCAGCAAGTGTCGGCATGTTCCTACAGACCAGCTAGAAAGTGTTGTGAATGAGATTTGTTCTGATGATGACAGTGGCGATGAAATAATGATTCCTGAATTAGATGAAGTTGATAGTGACAATAATACAGTGACAGACAATGATCCACAAGACAGTAATCATAAACATTTACCTACCACAAGTGCGGTGCCTGACACGCCCATCTCATGGACATACGGAGACATTGTACCAACAATAGTTCCATTTACTAGTAGTTCTGGGATCAAAATTGATATAACACATAAAATGCACCCCTTTTCCTGGATTAAAATTTTTCTGGATGACGACTTAGTAAATCAGATCACAACTGAAACCAATCACTATGCTCAACAGCACTTCAACACACATGAGTTAGCTCCTCACTCTCGAGAACACAATTACAAATATGTCACACCAGATGAAATCTGGACATACTTAGGAATTGTGTTCATGACAGGAATCGACATGCGCCCTGAAATTGAAGAATATTGGTCCACTAGGCCCCTATTTCACACTCCATAGTATGGACAAAAGATGTCTTTGTGGCAGTTCCAACAGATTTCAAAATTTCTTCATTTTGCTGACAATGATGCACGACCAGCTGACTGTGAAGATCGCCTGTATAAAGTTAGGCCAATTACATATTCATTAGTGGGAAAATTTAGGAACACATATATCCCTGAAAAGGAAATTGCAATAGATGAAGGAATGATCGCTTGGAAAGGACGTCTTATCTTCCGAGTATATATGCCTGATAAACCTGATAAGTACGGTATAAAGGCTTATCTTGTTTGTGAATCGACAAGTGGATATATTTGGAATTTTGAAATTTATTGCGGAAAATCAAGACCTATAAANGGAATCTGTGTTTTCTAGGAAGGGGCAGGTTCTCATACAGGTGTGGAGAGATAAAAGAGACGTCAAACTTATCTCCACTCTTCACACAGCAAAAATCGTGGAATCTGCAAAAACGAATCGCAAAGGAGAAAAAATATGCAGACCCGAGGTAATTGGGGACTACAATAAACATATGAGAGGGGTTGACAGGGCTGATCAAATGCTCCATTACTATCCCTGTTCTCGCAAAACTGTAAAGTGGACAAAGAAACTGGTGTTTTTCTTGCTGCAAATGGCAGCGTTGAATAGTTTCATTCTATTAAAAAAGTACACAACAACAGAAAAATACAAGAAGAGAAATTACAAATTCAAAGATTTTATATTGGACTGTGTAGAAAAAATGACAGAACAAAACAAACAGTGTGGAGAGGGAGAACAGTCAAGGAATGAAGTGGATGACGAATCTATTGCGTCAGATTCGAGTGCAGTCACGCCTCAGCCCGCGATCTTGAAAAGACCACCAGTGAAAGACCCAGCAAATCGTCTAGAGGGTGGCCTGAAAATTCACAAAATGCTCCATGTTCCTCCCAGTAACAATAAGAAGAATGGTTCCATGAGAAAGTGTCGTGTGTGTGCTAAGCACAAGATTAGAAAAGAAACAAGTGTCATGTGTGCAAGCTGTGGTGTGGCTCTCTGCAAACTTTCATGTTTCAATGTTTATCACATGAAGAAAAACTACTAAAGAGGTATGGAAAGGCATTTTTTGCATAAAATATTGTCTTTTTATTAGTTCCTGAAAATTTCGTTTTTAAAAACCAGTTTTTGTTGAAGTTGTTTAGAAAAAAGTAAGCACATGCATTTTAGCGACATAAGGTTTAAAGGGCCTGCCAGGACAGGGGTGGAATTTAAATACCCTTTGTGCCAGTCAAAGAATTAAGCACAGGATATAGTAAGGAACATTCAAGGGTGACTTGGCCCGATTCTTGGTTTCAAGAATAGGGCCTGCTTCACTGCTACAAAGACCAGGCAGGAAGCACCCCGCTGAGTTTTCCAGGAAATTCAGTTCAAAAGTTGACTAGCGGGATCCTTTGGTAAGTTACACTTGACAGATTTTGAACTCTGTAAGTCAAAAGTGGGAAGGCCAGCAACCCATGCTACTTGTATAATTTTTCAAGCAGCTGTCAAAAACGACGTTAGGACTTTAAGGTCCAAAGTCCCAAATTAAAGCTAGGTGACTGGAGCAGTGACAATTATGGTTAACTCCTCAAATTCGAATTGTTCCAATCAGCCGAAATTAGGGTAGTAACTTGGAGGCGGAGTTGAAGCCATGAAGATTTCTGGCTTCAAAGCAGAGTCAGTCTGCTGGGGCAGTGTCTTAACAACTTTCCAAGTGTACAGTCTAAAAATTAGTGTCACTGGCAGTTGGGTTTAAAAGTCAAAGTTAAAACAGAATTACGTTTAAGTGTGTTATGGGAACAATCCCTGAATAACCCTGCAAAATTTAATGTGAATCTTACTTTGTCTTAAAAGTTTAAGCGAAAGTGTTACTCCTATGTGTTGTGCTAAAAGAAGCAGTTGCTAAATAACTAGCCAGGGATCCGGTCGCCGACGTTTGAGCGATTTCAAGGTGTTTTAAGGGATTAAGGACAAGTGCTGTTACATGTATATCAAGAACTGCTAATTAAACAGTGTGAGGTAGTGCCTAGCTATAAACACTCTTATCTTTCACGCTGACGCGAGGCCCGTATGCACCCTGAGACAGAATCTCATCACTCTAGTGCGAATGCGGTACCCATCACCTGTAGTTTCCAGTTCATCCCCCCTTTTTCCTAAAATGTAAGCCTTTACAGTAAGCTTACTGGCGCCCAGCACCCAGGTAACCCATACCCCGCAAACAGTTATCCACAACAACAAAAAAGGGAAGCAGAACTGGATAAGAAGGACGCAGCAGCAACCTGCAAACTCGGCGTACCAACAGGTGAGAGGGAACAGCTAGAGGAGCAGCTGCAACCAGCAACCAAGAGGCCAAAAGGATGGTAAGAAAAGGAAAGTGGCACCAATGTAAGGAAAGAGCGGTTAGAGAAGGTATGGAAGAATTGAGATGATGCAGGTGTTTTAACATGAAGGAGAGAGAGGAAGAAAGGAGGAAGTAAATGATAGGATGGACAAGAGACAGAAATGAAATAAGAGAAATATAAAGAATAGATAAAAATATGAAATGGATATAGGAAAAAAGAAAAAAATATTATCCCCACCAAATTTGACAGGTAATGTAAGTAACCATTAGAAACAACAGAAGTCACTTCTGCAGCTGCAATATATGTAGATTTTTCTGCATCTTTCACACAAGCAACACAATTAAAGAAAATGGTATCTATTAACCCTTTGACGCGGTAATTTAAATTCCGCGGCTGCGTCTCCTGCGGTAATATATTCAGCCGGCCATTTAAATTTTGCTCGAAAATGATTTATTCATCATTGTTCTTAAATTCTATGAGATAGGAACATGAAACTTTCACTAAAATGATCTTAAAAGGTGGTTTTATAACCTTACCTTATAATATGAGCGCCCTTTATATCTTCAATGGAAGCAGGTTTTTTAGTATTTGAGCAGTGAATGGTACGCCTTGAAGCATGAAACTTTCACTAAAATGATCTTAAAAGATGGTTTTTATAACCTTACCTTATAATATGAGCGCCCTGTATCTCGGTAATGGAGGCAGTTGGTTTAGTAGAAGGAAGGCCTTGAAGCATTCGTATAACCCAACGGTGCCTCACATTCACCATTCTCCGCTCCAATATTGTGTATTTTTTTNATTAACAAGGTAACACTTTATTCAGAGAAATTTACTAATAAATCTGAATAAAGATTCTGAAAGATGAATAAATTTGTCAGAATATTTATATAAAATTGGTTCCTTAGCATTTCCAAGAAAAATTATTACAAACAGTATGAGCCAGCATCACCAACTCCTGCTGTGTTACATCTATTAGCCTCATGGCAATATAAGGGGGACTTAAAATTAGTTTCCAACCTTTAGGCTGACACCTGATATCTCATGAGGAACTTCTGAATTTCATTACTAGTTCTACAGTTTGCTCTACAATATTAAACAATTTAACAACACGTTATGTATTTCCGTTTTAATTTGAACAAGGAACAGTTGTCATTCTTGCCACGAACTCCACATCAAAATCACTTAATTGCATTTTTGTTTTAAGCTTTACTGAGACCTACCAGGACATATTACTTAAGTAAGGAAAAGACAAGTTTTGTTTTTAAACGAATCTTAAAGAAAAACTTAACCACTGTTAAGCAGTAACAGTTCAAGTTACACAAACATACACCATCATTTCATAACAGGCCAATTTATTACTTTTTAATTTATACATGCTGTAAATTAAACTTGGTAGTAATCCAAAGATTTGCATCTGTAGTTTTTACATTACCTTGAAGAGCCAGATGTTGACTGCCAGGGATTATCACTAAAACCTTTTCCAGACTTCTTCTTCCGCTTCTTCTTCTTCTTTTTCTTTTTCTTTGAAGTGGCTGGCTCTTCCACTTCATCTTCTGCAGTGTAGTCTTCATCACTTTCAACCTGTCACATATTATTAATTTTCCTCATATTACATATTTCTGCAAAACATACAATATAACTATTCAGGTTTATTTACATCAACAATTATTTATGAACTTACAGTTTTCTTCTTCCTCTTCCGTTTATCTGACTTAGATTCCTGAAATAAAAATACCAGAATTTAAAAAGTTTAACCAGAAATTTCTGATTTATCATCACCTATTATCTACATTTTCAAAGAATTTGAAAGGCTAGATATTTACAGTACAGAGTTGATGAGTCTTTAATCACTGGTCGTAACCTGGAAATGCATAACACAGGCCTCCGAAATCCCAACATCAACTCCATTAAGACAGAGGTACACAACACTATGGGAAGTCTATATTAAATATGTGAAAGTAGACTTCCATGGCAGGGAAAATGGTGGAGATGCTCCCACGCTAGGACCATCTATTTGCCGATAGGGCCATAACTTTCAACTGTTTTTTTACTGGGTAAGCAACTGTAATCGTCCCCGGCATATAGCCACACTTAGTAATTATCATTAATAAGTATTTCCATTACTTCGAATAACTACAGCGAAAGGAAAGGTACTTGCATGTACCATCATTGCAAAGACCCCACACCTGCACGGGTTCAAACACTTCAACCGTTCGAATAAGATTAGGGGATTAGTAGTAGCATCAAGTCCACAGGTGC
>NW_019744407.1:70574-71059 GCF_002891405.2 Cryptotermes secundus
TAAATATAGCCGCCAATCCGGCCTGTCGCTTTCAGCGCACTTCCTGAAACATGCCACTTCCGCGTTTTACCTTGACCCGAAGCCCACTGAATCTGAAGTCATACATGCGATAATCCCTCATTTCCCGATAGCAATCCAACGGATATTGCTAGGAACGAACCTAGGTACGGTAGCAAAGGCCCTTGACGTGTTGAAACGAATAGAAATCATGGAGAACCAGGAAGAATGCGACCGGTACGATTTGCCCCCTCACCAAAAACAACCTGATCCTGACCGAAGGAATCAACCCCCCCGAGGCCACTATTACCAACGGCACGACCAAAGGAACGTACGGAATGTGCAGATGAGCCCTTCCCGACGCAATGACTACTACAGCGGCTCATCTAGACATCAGAACAATAGACATCAATCAAGGAACAACTCACCCACTGGGAGTGCCGCGAGACAAACTCTAAATCCCCACGCCCCTAATTTCAACACCAACC
>NW_019744407.1:74923-92149 GCF_002891405.2 Cryptotermes secundus
TCAGTGACTGACATCAATAGTGGTGCAGGTCAAGTGATTAGTGAAAGGTAAGACAACTAACCTTGAACAGACCCCAAGAAACAATTACAAAGTGGAGCCCGAAGTAAGGGCGGGTAAAAGAACAGTTACACAACAAAGATTCAGTATGCATCTCAGATGACAGCACAAACTGAGATACATATGATGAGATATTTATTTTCAACAGAATATGAGGGATTTTGAACCAAAGCACGTGGATACTTTTCAACATTTCTGAGATTAGTCTGCTTAAAAAACAAACTATATTATTATTATTATTATTATTATATTGTATTATATCATTATTTAGTTGATTTAAGGTCTTCTGAGGTCTAAAAATGGAACAAAAATGCTATATTAGCAACACTAGAAAATCACAAAATACATTTCCAGACAACACCATTTATACTAGATCATATGGAAAAATGGACGGATGGATATGACCTCCATGTATGATGTTCAACCATGCAGATTTGCACCAAAATGCCTAAAAATAAATATATTATTAACAGCTTTCCAACTTACTACGTGAATGAAATACCAACAAGACAACAATTTCCTTCCCTAATTAGAATCCCTCACTCTAGCTTGAGAATCCTTGCCTTGGTCTCGTGTTTCTCATCGCGTTTACGCCTGCGTTGCTGTTCCTTCAATTCAAGAAGAGTCAATTCCTCTAATTTTCTCCTTTCTGCCTCTTCCTTTATTTTGATTTGTGCAATACGACGGGACTGACGTACAGGCATCCCAGAACTAGGACCAGCACCACCTTCCTTGCTTGTCTCTTCCAAGATGATGTCAACTCCCACGTCCAATCCAAGCAATCGGCGGGCTGTAAAACGATTACTCATATATCCAACTACTTGCAACTGAAAGTACAGTAAATAAATTAACCCTCTGCTAAAAATCTGCAAGTTTAACACAATCCACATAAGACTCCACTCTTAGACCTAATTCTAAGCCAGCTCAATCCAATACATATCACCATTTATAGAAAATTAATAATATTACTGCATTTACTCAACTTTAACGTAACAATTCCACATTCTTACTCCCATTCAATCCACAACTGACAAAAATGTACATAAAATATGATTTACTAATTTCTAGGAACACAGACCAAAAATCAGCATATACAGAGAGTATCATACAATATGGGCCATGCCACAGCTCAAGCAGTTAGTCACTCGCTTCCCACTGCGGCAGCCCGGGTTTGATCCTGGGTCTGGTCAAGTGAGGTTTGTGGTGGACAAAGTGGCACTGGGGCAGGTTTTCTCCAAGCACTTCGGTTTCCCTTGCCAATCTTCATTCCACCAACTGCTCCACAATCACCCTCACCTATCATCTGGGGCTGGCACAATAGGCCAGAAGTGGCCGCAGTACAAGGGACTTAGTGCCACCCCACTAGCCATAAAAAAAATCATAATCAAAAGCACAAATATTACACTTCTGCCAACATTACCACCATATCCACATATAACTTATCAGGCTCCACTTTTTAAGCTGCATGCCTAGTGGCACTATTTCTGAGACACACTGTGTAATCATGTGGCAGTCATCAGACATGAATTCATGCGTTCAACATTCTTACAACCAACAACTCAGTAAAAAGGAATGATGCTGGTAGTGGAAATATTCTTTCAAAACACTCTAATACTGTTGTATTTTAGCGTCCTGTTGCACTGATTCATGTCCATGATGTGTATGTACTGACCGTCTTCTAGTGCATACAATCTCACTTGTCACTTCACTACATATTTCGGCATCACTGTGCCATCGTCAGGTGTGTTATTTACGTTAAACTATTGCACTGTTCGCCATCATGTGTCATTTATAAAATGATTTAAAATGTAATTTGTCATGTACTATAATAAAATTTATATATTAATATTTTGTTAAGATTTATCATCTTATACGTCGTATTTCAAACTCGTGTATTATTACAATCTTCTGCTATGGGAGTCGTTCTTCCTATATTTTGTGTATACTGTGTTTTGTGATGTGTCCTTCTCTTGTGGCTGCATGCGTTGTATTCAATACAACGCACGCAGCCACAAGAGCCAATCTTTATTCCACCAAACTGTCCATCATCATAATCACCCAGGGCAGGTGCAATACAAGTTATGAAGCTCCTCATTATGCAGGTTTCTCCAACCTCCTCTCACTTCATCTCTCTTCAGTCCAAATACTCTCAACACCGTTCTCAAAAACCCTCAATATATGTTCCTCCCTTAATGTCACAGATTACAGGTGCCTATTTGTAAAATGAGCAGAAGTAATGGTAGCATTGTTTTGCATACATACAGTACTGAAGGCCACATGTGGGTGGTGGGTGTTTATTCCATGAAGACATAAAGACCTTCCTTCAAGCTACTAATAATTTTCAGTTGATATGTGAGCCTGGTCAGCACCCGGCCAAGAACATGACATAGCTAACATGACCCATACATAATGCATGGAATTTAAACAGCAGCTCTTGATGTGATCCATCTGCAATGTGTTAAAGACATGTGAGGGTTGTTCAGATGAAACCTATTTGCATGAAGACATTCAGCTGTTCCAGCAGCAGCCAAATTCTTTGTTGATGGGATCTAACAGATGGTGCATCAACAAGATGCCCATCTCACTGCCCACTGGGACCATTTTTGACGGTCTCTTCCTCAGTCCTCCATATGGCTACTTTCCATGAATGTTTCCCACTGAAGTTCTGCATGAATCACTGCATCCTACATTCCTGTCAGACATCTAGCTCGCAGTAGCAACCTTCTTAACTTAACATAAATTATCTGAAATTCCTCACTTAATGAAGAAACTCACTGAGTAGCTGTTTCATGTGGTGAAAACTGTACCCTCCTAGCTCTGTTTACTTTCTCAACAGAAATGTTTAAAATGTGTACACTCTTTCTAGGGCACCTTGTACATTTCAGACACACAAGAAACAATGGAAAAAATTATTTTTCTTATACATGGTACCTCAAACTTTGGCGACTTAAAATAAGTGGATAACAGTTTTTGGACTAAATCCTAGCTACTTTATGTGACTATAACTGTCATCTTCGCTACAAAGTTGTTTAACAATTTAAATATCCTCAAAAGCGAGTGACTTTATCAGTAACATAGGCTTACATAATACAATCTTGTATAATCTTAGGCATAATAACTTTACTTTACTTTGAATTAATCTCTTGTAAATGCTAGATACAAGTTTCTGAAGGTAGACTGTCCGCTACTCATTCATAAGTTTATTATCGCTGTGGAGGGAGATACTGTACAAAAGTCATTCATTCCTATGTACTGTCACTAGAAAATATTCTACAAAGATTATGACTTACTTTTCCTTGGAGAAGATTTTGGCGTGGCAGATACTTCAGAAATGACAGCTGGCTCTGTGCGACTCGTGTCAGAAGGGGCATCACTGCTAACAGCAGGGCTGTCAGTAGCAGTCAATGAGACAACACCTCCTCTGCCTCTACCACGCCCCCTGCCTCTTCCACATGCACGGCCCTGGGGTCTTCCCCTACCACGAGGTATAACCTCTTCGGCTGCTGATGTTGGCTGTGATTCATCTGTAGATTCTCCTTCCAAATCTACCGTCATATCATCACCATGATCATCATCACTACTACTGTATCCGCCTTCCAGACGTTTCTGTTCCTCAATACTGCGTCGCAACTGCACATCAGGAGTGCGCCTGCTTCTGAGCTTTCGCCTTTTGCCACCAGCATCTTCATCTGTTTCTACCATTGCCAAACTTCGCTTTCTTCGTCCATCGGTAACAACCTCTCCCTCGTCAGATTGGGAATCTAGTCTGCGGCTATTCCTACGTTTCTGACCAATCAGTTTTCCTTTTTGGACTGATTTCTCAATGGGTACTTCAGCTTTACTCCCTTTCTTGGATGGTGGCTGTGATTTCTTAATGTCAACTGGAGTCAACAAAGCCGTGCTTGACCTCGTCCTCCTGGATCTTGTGACAGGAAAACCATCATCTGCTCCTGCCAAGGGATCTTTTTCTGCAATATATATTACATCCTCCTCTTGTTTTGAGGAATCCACTTTCAATGAAGCCATGGAAGCTGATTTTGAAGTCTTGTTTCCTTTCTTAGGTTTTTCTGAAGAAGGTAATTTTGCAGGTAATTTTCCATGCTGCCGAGTTTGTATTCTGGTTTTCACACAAAGAATTTCTTTCTCTTCACTCTTTGGTGGTGCATAATCAAACGTGAGATCCTGTATTCTAAGTCTAGAATTAATTTCTATTTCCTTCTTTGGCATAACTTCTTTTACTATACTTATATCCTCTGATTTGGGAGATATGGTTTTACCTTCCTTCCTATTTTCTCCCTTCAACTTTCCAGACATAGGTGATCTTACACTAACTGTTTTGGAAGAATCTTTCTTCATAACTCGCTTCAAACTAACCTCTGGCTTTGTGTCTTTAGTGTCTTCTGGTGCTTTTTTAATTGGTAATTCTAATGTTTCACTTTCAATATCCTTGAGCACAGGAGTAACTTCAGCAACTCCTGACCTTCCTTCTGGCAAACAGTCATCCGTTTTTGTTCTGTCACTGGACTTTGGTAAAACTTTTGACACAATGCTGCCCTTTACCTTGTCACCTTTACCTCGAATACCTGCAGGAGATTTGTGTGTAGAAGAGGTTATCACTCTGCCATCAATATTCTTTTCTTCTGAAACTGCTTTGTGAACATCTGTACTTCCAGAGTTTGTTTCCTTTTCTTTGTCTGGGAATGGCTTACATTGTTCAACTTCAGAAACTTTGCTAGATACTGTGTTCAAATCTTTGGTTCCCAGGGTAACATCTTCCACTTTTTTTTCAACTTTTGAAGAGCTCACTTGTAAGGATGATACTTCTATTACACTTACAGGCGTACAAACAGTTTGTGGTAATTTTTCACTGGACTGGATTAGAGGATGAGGACCTTCTTCCTGTGACTCGACTTTGCTATCAGACTTGTCCTCCATCCCACTTAGTTTGTTACCTGTCTGTCTACTTTCCTGAATAACAGTTTCGTTCTGATTCGTTAATCTTTTCCCTTCAGCCTTCCCTATACTTGATCTCACTGTTTGTGTGTCCGGAACAAACACAACATATGAACTATCAGATTTTTTTATTGTTTGTACAACTCCAGAATGAGATGGCAGCTTATGTTCTAATGAATGTTTCAGAATTGGTGTCATGCTGAATCCTGGTACATTTTTCTTCACTGCTGTACCTACCAACTTTTCTGTGGGTGACTCACTAATTGGATACAAAAAGGGTCTTTCTGGTGAATCTGACAATGGCAGTGGTGATCCTTTCACTCCTGTATCCTGAAATTTGGCAGGTGGTTTTTCCAGTAACTTTTCTATTGGTGTTAAGGTAATAAAACCAGTTCGCACTTTGGGAGCAGCTTCTGACTTCGCTGGTGGTTCAGCTACAGGCTTGGGCTTTTCTAGGACAACCGTGGACTCCTCTACTTTCTCTGTATGCTTTTCAGAATGCTGAATGTCTACTGTTGGAGTACACGTAATTCTATCAAGTACCTTACTATCAGATGACAGTGGCCCTGGGAACTTTGTCTGGCAATCCAGTCCACTTTTCCCAGCAAGTTTGCTCATCATGATACCCATTGTGATATTCTCCACAGACTTCCTTCGACCCCTCCCAGATCCAATCAATCCTTGAGAAAGGAGCTTACCAGAAACACTACTTGAGCTTCCCCTACCTTGCATTAATAATGGTTTCAGGCCAAGAGAAGCCGGCGCCTCATTTTTTAAATTTTCTTCTACTGACTTCATGATTTGTTTCTCAATTGGAACCTCTTCAAATGCTTTCTTGCGTGGTGGTGCATCAGCGCTACCACTTGAACCTTTGGCATTAACCTTTTCAACGCAAACATTTGCCACTTTCTCAGCAGTATCAGATTTGCTGCCTTCTTTGGCAACGGCAATATCCGCACACTTTCCAGCATCTTTACCAGAAGCAACATCTGTTACCTTCCCTGTTGCGTTTGTGATGTCTGAAGCTTTACGAACAGTCTTATCCAAAGTAACAGCTTCATCTGCAGTTTTTGTGATACTAATGTCAATGGCAGTATTTCCACAAATTCTGTCAGCCGCATCCGATACATTTCCAAAGGATTTGTCTGAGACTGCACCCACATTAGTCTTACATAGTTTGTCAGTAGTATCATCTCTGTTTCTCCCACAGGCCTCAGCAGTGATGATATCCATATCTTGTGAACTTTTTTCATCACTGGTCAATGGAGATTTTCCAGCAACTTTATCATTTGTTACATCTGTTATTTTTACAACAGCTTTATCAGAAACATCATCATCTTTCCCCTTAGATTTATCATTAGTAGCATCCAAAGCTTTTTCTAAGGACTTGTCAGAGGCCACATTTATACCTTTTCCAATGGATTTGTTTGCAGTCAGATCCACAGATTTTGTGGTACTTTTATTATGAGTTTCACTGTTACCTCTCCAAACTGCTTTGTCAGAGTCATCCATATTTTTCCCAACGTTCTTTTCAGAAGTAACATTCACACATTTTACATCACACTTGGTGACATCCAAACACTCCTTTGCAGTTGTATCAGCACAAACAGCCATAGTTTTCTTGACAGAGCTTTCACCCTTCATAAGTGACAAAGGACCTTCAGTCTTATTTGAAAATGCGTCCATACCAACATGAAAGGAAGTGTCAATGGTGTCATTTGATATATAAACCTGTTCATCAGCAGCTTTCCCAGAAGTCTTTTCAGTCATATCTGTTACTCTGTCAATACTTTTCTGACCCATTTCCACTGTTTTACTCAGAGCTATTACTGACGTTTCAACTGCTTTGTCAACAGGTCTCCCATTTTCTTCAGTGTTTTTACCAATCAAATTATCAGCTACTTGAATGTCTTTGTTCCCAGGTTTCTCAGAGCTTTCAACAGATTTGCCATCAGTTTTATTAGTGGCTTCAATAATTGCACTACCAATTTTGCTACTTGTTTTGATACCCTTACCTACAGTTTTTTCAACATCTTCGGTAGAACTATTAGTTGCTTTGATAGTTTCCCCAACAGTTTTATTTCTACTAATATCTGCAGAGTGGAGAGTAGTGTAATCGGCTGAATGAGCAATAGGTTTGTCAGTCGTAAGCTGCAAAGATTTATTTGCAGTAATGTCCATGGGTTTACCATGTGTTTTGGCTACAGTGCCAATAATGGCTTTTCCAACAGATTTGTCTCTACTAACATTAACAGGTTTTGCATCAATTCTGTCTGAACCAATATCCACACGTTTTTCTACAGCTTCGCCTGAAGATTTTTCAACATTTTTTACTGCATCAATATCAAAAGATTTTTCAGAAAGTTTATCTGAAATTAAACCTTTTTCTACATTTTTGTCTGTACAGACATCTTCATCTTTTTCAACAACTTTGTCTGCACCAACAACCACAAGTTTCTCAACAGCCTTATTTGCACCAATCTCCACAGACTGCTTCACAGTTTTGTCTGCATCTTCAGCAACAGCTCTCTCTGCACTAATATCCATATTATTCTTAACACGTTTATCTTCATTAATGCACAAGCTTCCACCAGTTTTGTCGGAACCAACATCCACAGATTCTCTGTATACTCCCATATCCAGATCGTTTTTAAAATTCTGATCTACTGAAGAATTCTGCAAAACTGGTTTATGTTTTTTGGTGTCGGCTATGGGTTCACTGATTTTGTTTGTGGTAATACCTGCAGTCTTATCTACCATATGGTCACTCGAACTAGCTGTTGGTTCACTATCAATTTTGTCAGTGAACTCTCCAACACTTTTGCTCACAATAACATTATCTGCACCTTTTTCTTTACAAGTAGTAACCATTTTATTTACTAAAATATCCACATTTCCTGCAGCTCTGTTCACAGGAAAATCAATAGTTTTATCAGTCACAATAATACCTTTTCCAACACTTGTATCTGCTGACACAACCATAGATTTTTCACGAGTTTTGTCGAAGCTAATACTACCTGCCTTTCCAACAGTTTCATTAACAGAACTTTCTGCATTAGTTTTGTCTGCTGAGATAACATGAGATTTGTCAATAGTTTCATCTGTAGTGTTTAGAACTTTTCCAATAGTTTTTTCAGTTGTAATATGCTTTGTCTGTTGAAAAGTTCTGTCAGCAGTTTCATCCACTGCTTTACTAGCATTAATGTTATCCACAGGTTTACCAGTAATTTTTTCCAAAGGTAAAATTTCAGCTTTTCTGGCAGACTTTTCTGTTGGAATATCAGTAACTGTGATAATACTTTTTTCTGTAGTAACATCCACTGGATTTTTAACAAATTTGTCTGTGGTAATATCCACAGATTTTTCTAAAATTTTGTCGCTCAATTTGTCCATAGTCTTTCCAACAGTTTTCTTAGTTAAAAAATCAATAACTTTTCCAATGTTCCTTTCAGAAGGTGCATCCACTGGTTTCCCATCCAGTTTCTTTGTACTTATATCCTTTTCTTTCAAAACAGGTATGTTGCTACTGCCTTCAACCACTTTCCTCTCCACATTAACTTCAAGAGATTCTGCAAGATTAACAGCTTTCTCGGTAATTCTGTTAACAGTATTTTCTCCAACCCTTATGGAAGATTTATCATCAGCCATCAGGGATACTACAGCCTTATCTGCTGATGATTCAATTTTCTTGTCTGAAAACTGCAAGCATCCAGGACCAAAAAAGAATCGCTGTACAGGTTTTTTCTCTCTTTCAACAATACTCTGGTTTGAAAAAAATTCAGCACCAGTATCACTCTTTTCAGACATATCTAATTTTTGTGAACTGTAGTCAACAGACTCATCTCCTACAACTGGCAACTGCCTCTGGGAAATATCAGTCGAAACAGTTTCAGCAACTGCAGTTTTATCATTACCTGATCGTTGGAGTGATATACTGGACTGCACTTCAACATTTTGAGCATAAAGAGAAAGCTCAGACTTCATTAGTTTATCAGATAATACAGCATCCACTTTCAGATCTTTTTCATTGCAGGCATTATGTTCTACATTCACATGTTTATCAAACATTACAGAAGATTCAACATCAAGCTTTGAGTCTAGGCCCTTTCTGGAAGAAAGTAGGCTTCTAATGTGTGTGTCAGGTGATTTTTCTACAGGATTACTACTCTCATTTCCCATGTTGCAGCTGCCTTGAGTGAGTTCCTTTTCACAGACTACTTTCTCCTCAAATTCTGAGCCAGTCACAATATTTGAGGAGCTTACTGGAAAGTTGCTTTCAGATGAAAAACCAACCTGTTCTTGTTTTTTGTCATGTATAACATTATTATCCTTTGTTCTACTTAATTCATCATTTGAATATTTTTCAACAAAACAGGAATCTATGTTAGGAACACTGGGCTTCAAAATTTTTGTTGGATTAATAACAGTATCCTTAGGGCTGTCTCTCTTTGCCACTGCACATGTTTCTCCCAAATTCTGTGACTCATTTTCATTACAACTTTTTCCGTCACTTGCTACTGCCTTGGTATCACTAGGTTTGCCAACATCCCACCTTGATGCCCTCTTACAACTACTACCATCACTTGTAGACTTTTGTATAACTTGAACACCAAGAGACCATTTGGGTTTTGTAGTATGACCCGACAATTCTGGTTTCTTGGATAAACCTACATCAGCAGACTTGAAAGCTTCAGGTATTTCAGTATGACCTGACAATTCTGGTTTCTTCAATGGCCCTACATCAGCAGCTTTCAAAGCTGAACTACCTGAATTACCTAAAACTTCACCTTGAGGATTGCATATTGACTCTTTTGGTTTTTGATCAGGAGCACATATTGTTTCTATGCTCCAAAGTTTTGGTGGTGCTTTCGCAGGAGAAACTTTTACAGGTACCTCTGACTTTGCAGAATCTGGAGACAATGATTTAGAACTATCACAAGATGTTGTGATGTTCGCTGTATGCTGAAGAAACCTTTTAGTAACGGGCAAGGGTGCTTCACTGCACCTGCTAAGTTCTGACTTTTTCCTGTCAGACTCAGTGCTTATGCCTTGTTTCAAAGTAACTGTATCTGATATAATTACTGCAGAACCTGGATCACTGACATGTGACTGTTCTTTTGTTTTCGTACATTCTGGCTTCTTCTCTAATAACGGAGGAACAGCTGATGCATCTACTAGTTTCCGTGAGTCTGTTCTACCAAGAGACATGGACAACTCACAGGGTTTTGTAAAACTTTCAGCTGCTTGGAGTGAATCACACTGCATTGCGTCAGTCACCTTTGGGTTAACTACTTTATCACTGATGTTCAGTAACTCTCCCATGTTTTCTGCTCTCTGAAGAGACATCTGCTGAGAAGTATTCATCACAGACTGTCCTAAAGTGGAAGACTTCTCACACTGGTTCTGTGATTTAAGTGGCAATACAAATAATTGATCAGGACCCTTCCCTTGTCTAACTGTTTCTGTTTCCATTTCAGGTTTATTTGTTGTTATATGCTCCTGTTTACCATCCAATTCCTTTGATGGAATTTTAACGTGCTTTACATGATCATCATTGACTACTTCCCTATACACATTATCTTCACTCTGCATACTTGGTTCAGTTTGTATTACTGAAGCACCACTATCCCTTCCACATACTGCAAACTCTGAAGTCCCACTTGAAGACACTGAAACAACTACATCAAGTTTTCTACTTAACATCAAGTTTGACTGACAGTCCCTGCTTGATGCTTCAGTATCCATGCCTTCATTTTCTTTGCTTTTTGGTACTTTCCTACACACTGTTCCACTAACATCTGATGACAAGCTATTTGAAAGTGCAACGTTTTTTGAATCACTAATTGTTAAATAGGAACAATTACTTTCACTGTATTTTATATCATTCTGAGAAAATGCTGATGGATGGAACTGTTTTAATTTTGTATTATTTGAGTCTTTCATTCCCTTATCTTGAATATCCATCTGAATTTCCTTCCTGTCCTCACTATTAGAAGAATTCATATCTGGAGCCTCTTTAACTATGTTTCCAAACTCCTTCCTTTTAGAGTCTTGAAAGTCTTCATGACATGTAGGAGTTCTCTCTTTACTCAGTCTCGTATGACTATCTGATAATTTATCAATGGAAGTACCATCTATATCCGTTTGTGTACAGGAAACAGCATCATCTGCCTTTGTTTCAGAAGAGATATCCTTTAGGCACTCTTTGTTTGCTGCATCACTATCCTCCCTTTCAACATGTGGGTTTAAGGCTGATATGGTCATAAATGTGTTATCTCTTGGCATTTCTAGAAGTGAATCAGACTTTACAGCAAATGCTTTGTTTTTTAGCTCACTTGAAGCAGAATCTGTAGGAACTACCTTCGTAATCCCATGAGGAACATTAAACATTACATGACTATAAGAAGAGGTTTTCATTACCAACTCTTTATCATCATCTCCCTCTTTTGAATCCTCTTTTCTCTCACCACACTCTATTACATCTGCCACCCTAGCTTTGGTACCTACTGTTTTTTGTTCTTTAGTTGATAAATCTTCATGTTTTCTGTTAGTACATTCACTTACACAAAAATTCTTCACTTTACTATCAAGTGAAGAACTATCTCCTCCATTTGCTTCCTGGCTACTTCTGCTCCCGTCCTTTTCACCTTTTTGTGCATCTTTCCCTTGGTTGCCTGTACCACAGTCTTTACCTGATCCTTCCCCATAGACAAACAGCAATGGTTCTTCTATAGCCTCTCCCACCTCTCCATCATTTATATCATACTTTCTGCTTTCTGGATTAGACATTTTACAGTCTTTCCCTGAACCATCTCCTCGAATTAACATCAATGGTTCCTCCACAACTTCTCCTATTTCTACTGCACCTCTACTTGTGTTTACTACATCTTCAGACCGTAGCTTCTTTGCTAATGATAAGTCTTCTGTATCATTTAAATCTCTCTTTATTCCCCCACTTTTAGTAGTTTCTTTGGATCTCAAAATATCTTTAATGTCAGTCACATATCCATCAGACCCCATGCTTACAGCGGAGCTTCTTTCAATTTTTGACATATTTTCCAGTCTCTTTCCTTTACAATAGTCAATATAGGTTGCACTTGATTTCTTTGTACTAAGATCAGTTGCTTCGCTTTGGCTTCCTCTATCTGTGTTCCTATCCAAGAAATGTATGGAATGCCTCATTGATTCTCTTTGCACTGCATAATTATCTGTCGATTTTGTAGTACTCAAATCGCAGACTTCATCTTGATCGTTAAGCTGAAAGTTTGACGGCAACACTTTCTTTTTGTTTTCATTCTGATGGCTTCCAGATCCCTTCCTGCCACTTAAATCCAAACCTTTATTTTCACCTCCACTAATTAAGGTATTCATTCCTGACAGACTTGGGTTAGTACTTTCCCCCTCCTGATCCTTTGCATCTTCACTTGAGTCTATCAACATAGCCTTCTTTCCTGAATCTATGCAGTCAGCAATGTCTCCACTTACACCCCCTAGCAGTCCTTTTAGTTTAATTGTAGGCTTCTCCATTTCCTTTCCTGTTCCTTGACCATATGGCTTATCATCTTGTGAGTCTCTCACAGGCAAACATATTTTTTCTCTAAGCTCCTGGCCCCCTTTACATTCCACAGGAACAGAATACAATGCTCTGAAAGTAGAATTTTCATCACTTTCCCTATTATCTACTACTCTCTTAGTCTCACACAGTTTGTTAGAATATATATATTTATCTAGAGAAACTGACTTCTCACCTGGCCTTAATGACACACACTGAAGAAAAGATTTTGCCAATGCACCATCTTTCTTACTGGTTTCAACTGAGGGATTCATACCATTTGCTGCATTTCCTGAAAAAATTTTCCCTTTATTTCTAAGTACCACGGTTTCCTCTCCTTGCTTCGGTTCTCTACTCAGCAATTTCTCTTTCTCAGAAGAAACAGTGGATGCTGCTGCTTTGAAATCAGACACATGTATATCCTTTTTTGTACTCAAGTTCCAAGATTCTTGCTCTTTGCTTTTTACAGGTTCCTTTATTTCCACATATAACTTTCTATCTTCTGACATAACAGATTCTGCTTCCTTACTTGCATCCCTAACCAATAATTCACCCTGTTTTGATACATCCATTCCAACATCTTTGTTAGAGTGTTCTGAAGATCCCTGATCATTTGATTCAGCCTTAACAAAAATACCATGTTTATTTCTGTCTGCCAGTTCTACAGAATCCTGAACTTTCTTTCTTTCTTCCGAGGGAGCACTACTCAATCCATGATCTGCTAACTTTAGACCTTTTTGCTCTCTCTTTTGCTTGCCACATACAGCATCCACACTATTACAAACAGAAGCTGCATTTGTTTCATTAAGTAGAATTTCATTGTTTTTTGTATCATTCTTTGTTTCCTTCTCTGAAGATTTCACGATCTCGCCCTTCTTTGTTTCAAAATTTGATGGTTTAGGCCCCAAATTTGTTTTCAACTCTTTTTGACGATCTTTGTCAGAATCGTTCATCTCTTCCTCCTCCTCCTCATCCTCCTCTTCTTCAATCTCTTCAAATTCTCCGTCTTCATCTTCGTCAGCAATAGGTGATTCAATTACCTGTCCAGTATCTGTTATAGGTTTCTCAATCTCTAGGCTGTTGCTATCCTCATTGAGAACTGCATCAGGATAATTACGAAACGGATCATTGGAAGATAACTGTGAAATCAGCTGCACCAAGCCTTCCCGGTCTCTGAAAAATAAATCATCTTTCAGCTATACTACCCTCTTATAAGCTATTCGGCAATACACAAAAACAAAAAAATATTTCACTCATAAAACCAAACCTTGCAATTACACATCATACATGTTTCTTATCAAGGATGTACACAATTTAAATTTCTTACTGGGACTACTTGCCTTTACTAACACTTTCTACACACATCTGCAGTCATTCAACATAAAGTAGGTCTACTGAACAAGATGGGTTAAGATCACTTCTGACTCTATATTCACAGCCACCCTTCCATTATTATAACATTAAGCGACTCTGCAACTGACACAGCAGTATTAAATAAATGATAAACAATGCCCTACGATATTACAATGCTACATTTCCTTTCCATTGAGTAACGTGTTCAAGTTTTGCAATGTCAAAAGCTTCTTTTATTTACAGCCCTACTTAGAGTGCCATACTGAGAAAGCTCCCATGCCATTCCAGTTATGCCACAGCAAATGAAAGACAATAAGGTGGGGTGGGGTGGAGATGATGCTGTAATATCACTCATCAAAATGAGATGGCTCAGTTCCTTTTGCGCCTTATCAGTAGTTCACTGAACATACATAAAGTAAAGCTGTCCCTGTGCTTAACTAATTAAGCACTACGCCATGAAGGCATATGGGGGAGTAGATGTATATAGCCACATTTTCTTGACCTCGGTACTAGTTGGAGGTGAGTGGTCAGCTTCACACCCTGGCCGTTTCACACCCGGTACCCACTGCATAGGGGGATGGATGAGCTCCAGAGCCAGTCTGGAAGATGTGAAGAGAAAATTCTTGACCTTACAAAGACTTGAACTTTGACCTCTCGGTCATCCAGCCTGTAGCCTGTCACTATACTGACTATACTATCCCAGCTCCCACTAACCATAGTGCAAATAATGACAACTGAGAAGAAATCCTTGGAAGAACTTATGAGCCTACTTTTCTTTCAATGCTTCCCTCCCTATAAAGTGGCTATAAAAATATACTGTGACATACAGACCCAATGCTAAGCACTGACTGTAAACAGCAGCTGTTGCTAGCTAATGCCCGCAAGATACACACACACAACAATATATGAACAGGGTTAAGCAACCCATTTTGAAGCAAACGGTTCAGCACATGTTTCCATTGCAATGGATACCAATGCGACAACAGAAGAACGGTGTTTTCTATGGGCTCCGTGCCAACATGTTACAAGCAGGTCAGTCTGAAGCAACAAGTTAGCTGTTGGTTGGAGTTGTCAACAGTTCAATTAAGAATTCTCAGCAGCTCAGTTGAGTGAAGTGACGTGAAGTAGTTGGTTGGTGAGTGACAGAGTTGAGCTGGCAGTTGACAAGTGTTTTGCACAGGCAGCTGTAACAGGAGGACCTGAGTGCAGGAAGCTGAAGAATCTACCTTGGTAGAAACAGTTGCCAGGAAATGGCTAGTGGAAACTGTAGCAGACTGAGGACACCAGTGTGTGTGTGTGTGTGTGTGTGTGTGGCAGTGATCTCTGAAGACAGGTTCTGAGTGGTGTATACAAGCAGTCAATAAATCCATTCACCAATCCACACCCTGTCTATAGCCACGCCTCTAAATTGTAACAATATAAATTAATAAGTATAAATTCGAAATAATCTGAAGGAGGAGGCACTTGCCTACAAGGACTGCAGAAAACAATGAAAAACTTCAGTCAGGACAGCCAATTTCTAGCTGACATTAAAACCAAGCACCACCCAGATACATGACTGGAGCATTACTGCTACAACAGCCCACTCAGTGTCCTCTTACTGGTCATGTAAGCATGCACAATACATACATCTGGAGTGAAGAAAACTCTGTATGGGTGTGAAACTTGGTCTTTGACTTTAAGGGAGGAACACAGACTGAGGGTGTTTAGGAGAATATTTGGACTGAAGACAGATGAAGTGACAAGAGGTTGGAGAAAACTGCATAATGAGGAGCTCCAAGTATAATCAGAAGGATAAAGTCAAGGAGGATGAGATGGGCAAGGCATGTAGCACATATGGGAGAGAGGAGAAATGCATATAGGATATTGGTGGGAAAGATAGAAGGAAAGAGGCCACTGGGAAGACCAAGACATAGGTGGGCGGACAATTTTAAAATGGATCTTAGAGAGATAGGATGGGATGGTATTGACTGGATTTATCTGGCTCAGGATAGGGACCAGTGGAGGGGTTCCATAAAATGCTGGGAAGTTCTTGAGTAGCTGCACAACTGACAGCTTCTCAAGAAGGGCTCAGCTCCATGAATGAGTGAGAGAAGAAAACACAAGTGGAACTCTTCAGTTTAGAAGGACAAGCTCCAGAAAATACTGCAAAACTTCTTGCACTGCAAGACATGCTTGAAGGCAGAAGTGGATCACTTCTACCAGTTCTTACAAAATATGTTAAGTCTGTGTCACCTTTGTACAGTAATCAGTACTGAAATCTTAGTACAGAGAGGTAGTGATGCCTGTAGGACAACTCCTCAGCCACTCCCTAGCACAGTCATCCAGTAAACTAATGCCTCATTATCACCAACAGCACTATTCTTTTTCCTTTGGAAGCTCTGTGTAACACAATCCCCAAACCAGAAGGAAGAATTATTTACCTTGCAACCACCTCCCATGTTTCATCATCCAAGTCCTCACGGTAAACTCGGAGATTACAATCTTCATCAAGTTGACACCAATAAGACTGCCCCAATTTGTCCCTACCAAGAGGCTGTGACCGTAGTTCCTCAGCACTCAGCCGATTTACTTCTGTCTTGAACTTGCTGTTCAAATCAAACTGAAGTTCCAGCAGCATCTGCATACAGACACACATTCAATGTATGTACTGAACACAGAGTAGTACGTATACCTAATTACAGAAAAGTTAAACATATTTTTTTTTCCAAGTTTAGGACAGTTTTTCAACTGCTGAGGTTATGCAGTAATTGTGAACGATGAAACAGACGAGATATGAGACAAAACAGTCATGGCCTGTTTTAAGATGCTATCCTGGCATTTGTCTGCAAGAACTGGGGAAAACCATGAAACCCTCAACTAGATCAGTCAATTTCGAGTAGCTCTAAAATGTGAAGCAAGTTCATTATTACCAAGCCAATTTTCTGACTCCAAGTTATGCAGTATGTCTCTACACCAAAATATTTCATTCTGATGTCACACAACTATTATATAATAACCTGCAATACAGTGCAATCCTGTCATATGAGTATCAGAGGACAACCTAAACATGTGTTATAACAAGCCAATATTCCAACAAAACATCGGGCCCCCATATCTAAAAAAGGCTGCCTTTCAGCATGCCTCACTTTTACTTACTTACTTACTTACTTACTTACTCGTGAAGCCTAGCCCTTCTGGAGGAGCCACCAATTCTGCAGCTACTCAAGAATTTCCCAGCATTTTATGGAACCTGAAGGTTCATTACCATGTTCACAAGAGCCCTCCTCCACTGGTCCCTATCCTGAGCCAGATATATCCAATCCATACCA
>NW_019744407.1:92155-123408 GCF_002891405.2 Cryptotermes secundus
TATGTTCCTCCCTTAACGTCAGAGACCAAGTTTCACACCCATACAGAACCACAGGAAAAATTATAGTTTTGTATATTCTAATTTTTATGTTATTGGACAACAACAGAGAAGGCAAAAGGTTCTGGACTGAACAACAGCAAGCATTACCAAAATTCAATCTCCTCTTAATTTCCTCCTGAATCAGGTTTCGATCTGTTATCATTGTTCCCAAATATCTGAACTGTCCCACATTTTCAAAACATCTGTTTCCTATCTTTATGTCATAATTTTGCTCTGCATTTTGGTGATGAAACAGTAACATATACATCTACGTATCTGTTATAGAATGTAATTTTCTCGTCTTCCAGCAGATGTTTCATTCTGCTTTGTTCCATGTCTTATAAGAAAATTTCTGCCATTGTACTTGATAAGGGGGAGCCCATGGCTACGCCTGTTCTTGGTTTGTAATATTTTTTGTTATACTGAAAATAGTTTTGATTCAATATCATTTTAAGTAGGGACACAATTTCTTTTATAATGCTTTCGTATATGTGATTGTCTTTGAGTAGTTTATTGGTTACGAGAATTGTGTCGCTGATTGGGATATTAATGTAGAGGTCCTTAATATCCATTGTTAGTAGTTTATGATTTGGATTTACTTTTAGTTTTCTTGTGTTTTCTGCAAATTGTTTTGTGTTAATAATGTTATATTCATGTTTTAATTTTAGATAGTCGTTTAGTCTTTGATGTATGTATTTAGCTAGTTTATGTGTGGGTGCATTAGTGTTGTTTATTATCGGTCTAATTGGGGCCTCTGGTTTGTGTATTTTAATTTTTGCTTTTAGTTTAGGTGCTTGTGGGTTCATTTGGTGAACATCCTTTCTTTTTATTTGGTCTATTATAATTTTACATTGTTTTAAAGTGTTTTGTACTGTTCTTTGATATTTTTTGTGTAGCGTTTGTTTTTAATTCGGTGATGTTATTAGTTTCAATAAATGAATTTACTTTATCATTTAGGTCTTGTTTATAAATAATAACTAATGTTTTTTCTTTATTGGTTTCTGCTATGGTTGCTTTATGTTGTATTAATTTTTGTTGTATTTGTTTAGTCGTGTGTGTTTGTGCTTTGTATTCTTTATTTGTTATGTTTTGTTTTGACGCTAATTGTTGTATGTTTCTTTTGTCGCTAAGTATCTAATAGCTTCGTGTTGATTAATGTCTTTTACTTGTCTTACCGCATTTTCTGTCTCGTAGACTAATTGTTTTATACTTATTTTTGGAGAGATACCGATATTATATTTGCTTCCTTTATTTAGTAAATTTTCCTTTTCAGTGAATTGTATGTTAGTCATATTGCGCAAACACGGATAAAATGTTTGTTCACTAGTTGCCTTTTCATGTTGTTGATTAGTTAAATTATCAATTTTATTATTAAATTTATTATAGTTTATTTAGTTTATTATATATCTCCTTTCTCAAGATAGACAGGCGGGCACAAGATCAGCCACCTCCAAGAAAGACAATAGGAGAATTGACACGAACCTGCATGGTTTATAAATTTTAATCTTAAAGAACAAAGTTTTTAAAAAACTTTAAAAAAATGTTAATACCAGGAAGGTTGCTGTGACTGTGAAAAGTTGAACATTGTGTACATTGTGTATTTCAGACATTATATGTGTATGTATATAATTTTAACACCTATTGTAATAGTACTTTCCAGAAAAAGTATTGATGACCTCTGAAGATGATCCATAGGGATCAAAACATGTAAGGGTGATGAGTTTTCAAGTGATAAAACTTAAATAGTCACACTGGACGGTGTTGTTTTTGTCTTTGTAATTGTTAGTGTGACGGACCAGAATGAAACAAATCAAATTCCTCTTAAAGTCATTTATTCCTCTATACAGGTCTCTAATGTTCTTGTTCTTACTGTTCATTGCAAGCCTCTCTTTTATGGAACATAATTATAATGATCTCCTTACTAAAATAATTTGTGTTATTCTTTATTGTATTTATATTTTTAAATAATAAACTAATATCAACACACACACCAGAAGCTGATGTGTCCCATTTTATTCCAATCTCCACAGATTTTCTTGGGCTTTCTTAATGGCACACTCAAAAACAAAACTAAAAAGCAATGACGAAAAAGTATCACCTAGTTTGAGAACATTCTAAATGCATCAGACAAACATTTTTCTGTACAGATTTCATTTAAGAGTTTATTCTAACACAATGTAACTGGCCTAACTGGATTTCTGTACATAAAATTCAATGAAAATATTGTACAATATTTCTGCTCTGAGTCATATGCTTTCTGAGCCTACAAACAGCTGATGTAATCTTGTTTCTTTTTTACAATTTCATCAGTGGAGAATGTCTGAGAGCTGATCTATTATTATATCAGAATGCATACTGGAGACCTCAGAATCCACAATGATCATCCACCATGTGTTTGTCTATGTACAAGTATTGAGGTAATACTGCTGGAATAATGCTGTATGAAAATTTGTACAAAGTTCATAACAGACTCCCTGATAATTCATACAGTCAGCTTAACATCTTTTTTATGGGGCAACATGTTCCTCCAAAACATCAGTTGTCTTTCAATGGACTATGCATTATATCCCATAAAACAAACTTTTCATAACCACCGCTGTGAGAATTGCAAATCCTATGTGCCATTGCTTTTCAGCTCTGCTTTAGAAAATGCCATTAGGAAGGTCAAGAAAAACCAGGTACAACTGAAACTGAATAGGGACATATCAACTTCTGGTCTATGCTAATGATATTAACTTACTGGGAGATAACAAAAATACCACCATAAAAAAGAATGAAGCTCTAATAGCCACTAGTAAATTGGCTGGTCTTGAAGTAAATCAAGCAAAAACTATGTACATGTTATCTAGTCGCCAGAATGCAGGACATAATAACAAAAAGGTAGCTAACCAATCCCTTGAAATTGTGGCAAAGTTAAAATAACTGGGAACAACAGTAAGGTAAAGGTAAAGTTGTACCCCTGCTTAATTACTCAGGCACCATGCCACGAAAACATATGTGGGACTGGAAGTATAGTTCCACTGTTCTCGACCTAGGTAAAGTAATAAATCAAAACTACTCGTACATTCATGAGGAAACTGAAGAGCAGATTAAATTCATGGATGCTTGCTAACATTCACCTCAGACTGTTTTTTGTCTTCTCACCTATCTGAAGACATAAAAATCAGAATATACATAACTGTAATTATAATAATGCCTGTAGTTTTGTATGGGTGTGTAACTTGGTCTCTTGTATTAAGAGATAAACATAAGCTGAGGATATCTGAGAACAGGCTTCTGAGAATAAAAGCACCTAAGAAAGATAAAACACTAAAAGACTGGAGAAAAATGCATAATGAAGAGCTTCATAACTTGTATGCCCTGTCAAATATTATCAGAATGATCAACTCAATGAGAACAAATTGAACAGGGCATGTAGCACTCATGGGACAGTAGCCCATACAGGGTTTTGGTATAGAAACCTGAAGGAAAGAGACCACTAGGAAGACCTAAACATACATGGAAGGATAACATTAAACTTGTTCTTAGAGAAGCAGGATGGGGGGGTTAGACTGGAGTCATTTGAATCAGGGTAGGAACCAGTGGCAGGTTCTCGTGAACACAGTAATGAGCCTTTGGGTCTCATACAGTGCTGAGAATTTCTTGAGTGGATGAGCAACTGCTGGCTTCTCAAAGATACAGCTCCATGCAGTTAGTTAATGTGTTCAAATTTCATGCACAATGAATTCTTTAAACATATTATGACATGAGGGCTGAAAGCTAGAACAGTGGAACCAGTGGCAGTAAACTGTCAGTCGGGAAGTAACTCTGACTTTGTTGATTCTTCCTTTAACATACAGTAGGCCCTCACTGCACCATGCTTCATCACACGATGAATTCAGATAAGTTGAAGCTTTCAAAATATCCCCCACGACAGTTATATATGTTTGACGTTGCACAAATTTCTATGAAATGTTTTAGTTACATTATAAAACTGTATATCAACATCCCTTGCTGTAATATGCAGGTACAAAGGGTAAAGTTCATAGTCTGCTACAAAGAGGCTGTATATACACATGGTCAGAAATAACACTTAGCTATTGGAAAAGTTAAGAATATTAGTCACTGGATAAATACTGTATACATAACAACAGGAAGTCCAAAATTTGATGTCAATTTCACTTATGAAGGTACTGAAGCTGTCCCATACACCCACTTTATATTGAGGGCTTACTGAATTTTTTCCCCCTTGGCACTACAGCCCTAATTTGAACCTTGGCCTACCCCCATGAAACTCTCCATTTCACTTCAGTTTACTAGATCTTAGACATTCAGTAGGACTCCTTGGGTGGGTGATCAGCTCGTCGCAAGGCCTCTATCAGTACACAAACACTAAACATCCATGCCCTGAGTGGGATTCGAACCCACAATCCCGGCTTCCAAGCAAGCGAAGACAGTGCATGCCTCAGATTGCCTGGCTACCATGACCAGCGTTTACTGCATTTATATATACTGAAATGTAAATATTCTCATAACCTCAACGTAATAACATCATATTAATGTAAACACAAAGATTCACCTTTAAGATTCGTAGCTTCACAGCAAGACGAGCCTTCTTATAACCAAATCTTTCAACTTCCCAGCCATCTTGGTTTGAATAAGAGTGACAAAACTTTATTAGTGCTCGTTCCCACCGTTCTCCAGACACAGATTTTCGAGCCTTCCTCAGTAATTTCACATGAAGGTCCACCAATGGCTGAGGAACTGAAACCAATACAGATCAGTATATCATCAACTAAAATACAACTTAAAATACACTGGATAATAAAGGCAATGAATACATAAACAAGTCATATTCTGCATACGTGTGCATGCATGACCCCCCCCATGCCTCTCTAAAAGTACACGCTATTCCAGTTACAGTTAAACCGGACGTTAAATAAACCAGATCGAAATATGAAAAATTCTGTTCACAGTTGAGTGCAAACTTTAAAAAGACACATGGGATTTAGAAACAAGAGGGATTAGAGCAAGAGTACTTTAGCTTTGTGTTGAGGGCAGCTGGAGAGACTAAAACTACACACAAAAATATCCAAGACTGGATTTGGCTGGATGAAGCAGACCATGGATTTCAGCTTCTGACAGAGTAAGAAATTGCTTCAGCAATCTTTTTATTTATTTTCATCAACACTACCTATATTATTAAATATTCAATTTATTTGTTTCTTTTTGTCTTTTAGGGCTATCTTTTGCTTCATTATTCCAGATGATCTCTCCCCCAAATAAATCTGGATTAGTGATGGTTTACCGTACAGTTTTCTGGCTACAACCTTGTGCAGCTTGGTGAGTACTGTGTTTTGAAGGGGCATACTGCCTCTGTCTCCAGGGTAAGAGGTCTACTGCACAATGGTAGCATATCACTAGTACAGATCTGACAGAAGTTGTTTGAATGCTCTCAGAATATGATGCAACAGATGCTATGAGGTGTGTTCCTTATTCTTATCCCTGCACATTATATTCATGGTTTGATAAATTCTTGAGAAACTTGTCATCATAAGCAAAAAATGGGCTTTATGGAAATATAGCACCCCTTTAACAAACATGGACCACCTCTGTGGTCCAGTGGTCAGAGTTCCTGGTTACAGATCCAGAGGTTAAGGTTTGATTTGCGGCACTACCATATTTTTTTGAGAAGTAGTGCATCTAGAACAGGGTCCACTCAGCCTCGTGAGGACAATGGAGGAATTATTTCAAGGAAACAAGAAAACCGAAATTAACAGCCATGGGGATTCGTTGTGCTGACCACGCAACACCCTCTATCTGCTAATAAGTTAGCACTAACTTCACCGACAAGTGGCAGTCACTTAGTCGGTCAGTATAGTTCGCTTGCAGACTAAAACTACATAAGTTTCTTTTAGTACAAACATGAAACATGTTCATTTGTGACACCATGCAATATTACCATTTCCCAACTTCCTTCTGACATAATAAGAAAAACTGAAGCAGAAATGAGGACTACAAAAAATCCTATGCTTTGAGCAATATGGAAGTGCTACCATTTTCACATACTATGGCTGTAAACAAATCAGTCTTAAAGGAAGTGTCCTTTAATGTCTTAACTTTCTGCCCACTAGCACCTAAAATGTTTATGTTTAATGATTTCTTTTAGGCATTAAGTCCCTGACCAAGGAATGTCGGAAATTTCTGTATGACAATTTTGAACCACTACAGGCGAGAAGGATAAAACTTCTCAAAACTGAACGTCCATGTGTGGAAATGATAATTTTCATCAATATCCATGTATATCTGCTAATAGCGTACCCCTAGTCACACAGCCATGTGTCTGTTGTCTTATATTATGGCTGGTTGACATTTCTGTTCCCATCACAAGATACCCTACTGCTGCGCTGGCATTCATTTGGGGGATATGAGGAAAACTATTAAACACTTCAGAACTATTGGTATCTTGGATTAAATTCAGAACAGGTACCTAATATACAAGCTAGAAGTGATAATGCTCGTGCCAGCTAGCTTCGTTAGATTTTTTTTTGTCTGCTGAATTAACATTCAGCATAGTGTAATCATCAGGTGTAATGGCTCTTCCCTACACTACTCTGAGCCCCTGGTGCAGGTGAGGGCTATACAGTGAACTCTGACTGTTGAATATCATGTGAAAAAATCTTCCATTTGAAATGAACTACTGACTAGAACAGCATAAACCCACTGTGTGAGCATGTTTTAGGACACTTTTCAGTTCACAGTCATTTACATTGTTGCACCATACAGAGAACTGATGCAAGTATTCTCAGAATAAAATATATGGCTGTCAAATTAACTAACTATTATATTACATGGCTTGCTGGTTGACTGGTACTGTGCTGGAACAGCTGAGTTTCAACACGTGGCATGGAAAAAAGAAAGTATTTATTTCCACAGATGAAGACTCAGTTCACAGCAAATATATCATAAGCTCTCCTCAAAAGTCTGTTGCACTAATTTCCCCCATATTTCATAGGGTAAACAATATATACACTGAAAATAACTGTAAACACATGTAAAGAAAAACTGCACATGTAATGACTGATTATTTAAAAACTCTGTATTTAGCAGAATGGATTGTTTCCTAATAATCTAGTTTTTACTTTCACATTTAAGCTTAAAATGCACTATATAAAAATTATTTTCTGACAGCAAGCATCTTATGGTATTTTAAGTAACAGTTTAACCTGGCTGTGTAATGAAAGATGAATTAAAATGCCTTATACATTATGGGTTAATCATCTTGACAGAAATAACGGTTATATTTTAATAAAAAAAAGGTTGTAAGTGCATCCTTGGATTTATGAAAATCATAAGTATACAAAAGAAGTGTATATTATACAGGGACAAAAAGAGCTAGACAGCATCCACAGAGGTGAGATCTAGTTTAAACTTCTCTAAGTAATTTGTCTTTTGGAACTGTCCTACAGTTTGTAAACTTGAGACAAATGTGTCCATCATTTAAGTTAATAATTTTATATATGGTATGGCTGCAATTCTGCAGTAATGGAATATGATGGTACAAATAAAAACCCAATACTTAAGCATTAAACAAAAGTGTTGGATTTCAGACATCTATCTTCCGGGATATAATGCCATGTAGTCTGGTGACAGTCAACCTGTTGCTCTGCTTGCTGCCTGCTTCATGTTGGTTTCCAGTTTCACTTAATCTCTGACCATGAAGATGGATGCAATACATTCCTCCAAAACATGCTGACTTTTCCATACTACAAGGCATTGTATCCCACATGACAGAACTCTTCATTAAACAAAAATGATTCAGTACACTGTCTTCAGACAGAAACAAATACAGAAACTCAGAAGTTAGGATTAACAAGAAGTTCTGAGAAGAACTAATTGTCTAATTTCCTTTCACTGTAATTTGAGTATCTGATATGACAAGTAGAAAGAAAACTTTAATACATATGTGTAATGATTTATGAAGTACAGTGTTGAGACGTCCTCAGATGACAAGATATACGTAGCAAGGTTCATAAAGATTTTTGGGGCATTCAGGTAATATTAAGGTTATTACCTTGACACTTTGAGAGGCTGCAGTGTTGTTATTACTAATGGGAAGGATTTATGGTGTATGCCATTGCGATGACCTCAGATAGCATGATACGTACATACCAAGTTTCATAACACCAGGTCAGAAATTCAAGTAACATCAAGGGTATTCCCCCAACAATTTTAGGGGTTGTAGTGTTGGTACTACTGATGGGAGAGATTTATGATTTACACAACTGAGATGGCCTCAGGTGGCATGATATATACATACCAAGTTTGATGAAGACTGGAAGAGGCGTTCAGGCAATATTAAGGGTGTGCCTCAGAAATATGAGAGACTGCAACACTGGTATTACTGATGGAAGGGATTTATGGTGTATACCAACGAGATGGCTTCATGTGGCACGATATACTTACCAAGTTTCATGAAGATTGGTATAGGCATTCAAGCAATATTAAGGTTTTGCCTGAGAATAATGAATGTTGGTATTACTGATGGGGAAGATTTACGAATTATGCTACTGAGATGGGCTCAGGTACCATGATACACATACCAAGTTTCATAAAGATTGGTTCAGGCATTCAAAAGTTGTTAGGAGGGATACACATATAGACAGCAAGGTGAGCTCACAAATCTATATTTTCTTCAAAATAAGAAAAGTAAGCTAACAAGGAATAAGGAAATGACAGTAAATTCCTCAAGATCCATACTCTTCATGTGAATGAATGGTAATGCAAAGTACAGGGAATCCAATTTATTATTAGACTAGCCAGCTAGAAATTTGTTAACCCATGTCGAATACTGGCTGTTGAATCATCACTTAGCCACCCAATGCTTTTTGGCTTATCTCAAAGGAGCTACCTGTTTAACATTTAGTTGCCCCTGAGCCATACACAAACACAGTCCATACTACTGTGAAAGGTGTTAAAAGGAATATAGCGCTGAAAAGTACTTATTCATGATACTTTTGTATAGTGTCCTTCATGGTTAAAATGTCCTACCATGACAGTACAATGCTATGCAAAGCAACAACAGGTACTTAACAAAAATAAATCTCATAAATGGCATGTATTGACTGAAGAAAAACAAGATAACACTGATGCTAAATTAGAAGCAAACCCTAAGATGATGTTATGTCTTCTGGCTCTTCAGTGTGGGGTGCCAAAAGTATAGCTCAGCTTGGTACAAAGTTGTTAACGTAAAATACTGCACACATACCAATGGCCCTCCAAGCATTTTAACCACTTCATATGTGTATACAAGCAAGAAAACTGTCGCCATATGTCCATATACTCGTATATGACATAACATTACAATTGCAACAGTCTACCTTAATAGGACATATTATATGCATAGTTCTTACTTACATTTTAATTCTGTAACTTATCTCCTTTAAAATCTTTATCTTTTATTGTATTTCATGTTTCATACGATTATATTATGGTATACTGTCAAAAAATCCAACATTGCACTGAATTATATAGCATGCAATTCAATAACTTAAGAACATGTTAACTGTGTATTTGCCTGATGATGGCTTTCTAAAAAGCCAAAACATGCAGCAAAATACTGTTAAACATCAACTGTTTTGTTGTTGTGTTGTGACGGATTTTAATAAAGAAATTTATATATTGTTTTGGCCTATTTTCCCTCTTTAAGGAAACATGCAGGCTTTCAGATCACAGTATACATGTGTGTGCATGCATACGTGGGTGCATGCATGCATGTCTATTTCAACTTTAGAACCAGATGACTGATTTTCATGAACCCCCTTACAGACATTATGCCAATAGGGTTCACTCTTAACATACTTTCTAATTTCCCAAAATAGATAATTATAGCATTGTGGACATACAACCTTGTGACAAGGGAATGCCACTTAACCTAGGGTCCTCTGAACAACTTTGGTAACTTCACTGCAAACAAGCAGATCTGTAAATGACAGCTGCATGAATTCTATATTTAGCTTTCACTTTGGTGTTATAACTAATAGACAAGTGGAGATAGGCATGCAAAGTTTATTACAGTCATAAATCATAAACATACCTACACAATATGCATGAAACATTCTAAGTCAACAACTGCAAACATGACAGTGTGAAACTTTCAAGTTACATATGATAAGTTTTACATACACAAATATGAATCACCTTAATAAAGTCTTATAAAGAAAAATTATGACAACAAAAACACATTTACAATTGCATGCAATACAAATCTGAACGGACGAGAATTCAAACTCCCAAACCTCCCAAGAGCAAACCCAGGATTTTCACCCATAAAGTTCATTGAATTTCATTGCTATATTATAAATTTATATTATTGAGGCTGTCAATAACAGCACAATACAGTAGAACTTGGTTATAACGTCATCAAAGGGATCTAAAAATAGTGTCGTTATAAACGAATGTCGTTGTAACTGAAATGGGCACTTTCACAGTAGCCTTATGTTAGTCACGTAAAAATCTACCAAAAACCGAGTTAAAATGTTGCATTTTTTAGTGAAATACACAGCTGAGTACAGACTAACGTAACATTAACGTGGAATTGCCCAAATGTGTAATATCAGAGACATATTACAGCACTTTTCACTGATAATACACACCGCACTAATACTGTATATTAAAGGTAGGCCCACTCACCAAATTACAGTAGATTACATCAATTGTTGTGCCTTACTGTACCTAGATACGAGTACAGTAATCAGTTATCTTCATCTGTTTCCTGTTACTTGCCCAATACACACTTTCTAAATTACGTTCAATGTCCATAATTTTTGTCACAATTTCACTGCTGCCTCCCCTGGATTCATATAACAAGTTCACAACCCTAATGGCGTCAAGCGTGTCACTCACAGTAGGGATGGAGACTTCAGAACATTCTTCTCATCCCTCCTCATCTTCCTCCTCTGTATCCTTCTTCACTTCCGATACAATATCGTCGTCTGTTTGTGCCTCCGTTGTAACAATGTCATCGTCTATTGTTGCATATGCCTCATAGTCATACTGACCTAGTTCATCACAATTGACTTTACGCAACCATTCTGTTAAAGGTATTCTTCCAGGATAGTCACGTCAGCAAGTAGAGAAAGTGAGGGTGGGCAGACACATCGAACTTTCCCACGATATCAGAGAAATTCAGGAATGAAAATGACGTTACGTAAGAGGTTGATGCATTTGTGCATGTCGTACTAAGCAAGGTATAAAAACAGTTGCTTTATGAGTAATTAGTTCGGACCATTGAATATTTGACGCAATAGACAAGGTGTCGCAGAAACCGATGTTGCTATAACCAAGTTTTACTGTATTTGTAAGATTAGAAGTCAGTGCAAGAGAAAAGTACACTTCAGGACCTCTATCCAGAACTCATTTTCGATGCATCTTCAGTTCACTACAAAAGCATACATCTGTTATTATTCTTTCTCCTATTCTTATCTATGTCTATGCAGTAATACTGTTCTGAGTGACGTAGTATGGAGTCACTCTCCATGGGGTTTTGGATTGGATATTGGATTTACTGACCACTTATACATATATGACTTGGAAATACAAGCAATTACAGCATCATTGCTAATCACCACAGCACCTGCTAAGCCTTTTCCAGCTTCCATGCCTTCACCAGCTATTCCCTCATAACGGTTTCTAACAATGGAGATTCTTCAGCTTCTGTGCTGAACTGACTTGGTTGTCCCAACCGTCTTCCTTATAACCCCTTTGCACAGACTGAGTAGAACACACCGTTTACAACAGTACCACTATTGGTGCATGCGCATCCACTGCCACAGGAATGTGCTTACTGAGCTGCTGCCTAAAGATGAATGCTGTTTCAGAGCCATTCACTACCAAGGGCTGTTTCTCTGGCTTCACAGTTCTTTGAGCATATACACCACAATACTGACAAAACATAAAATTTGGAGTATATTCCTACGGCCAAACACATACTTAGAAGTCTGGTAAAGTTTCAACGATCTGTGGGTCTCACAGCAGTGGTTACAACAAGTTCTATGATCTGGTACATAGTGCCATATAGTCCAGTGAAAGCCAATCAACATTTTGGAGGAACGTGTTTCCTCCATTTTCAGAGTCGAAGTGTAAGCCAATCAAGAGATATGTGGCCTGCTTCTTACTGGTTTCTAGCCTGGGGTCCTCTTCAACAGTGAAAATATAGGTGACATGTTCCTCCAGAACACTGAATGGCTTTCACCAGACTACATGGCATTATATCCCAGAATCCAGCACCCACTGGAAAGGAGACTGGGTGGGGCCCAAGAGCGAGTCTGGTTGCTGCTGAGAAGAGGAAATCTCTTGTTCCTGCAGAGAGTCAAACCATTCCTCAGCTGTCCAACCCAGTCACTGTATAAGTACAGTGAAACCTCAAATCACTGGACAATGTAAAACTAAGTCATAAGGTAATTAGGATGGGAAAAGGTAATGGGTGAATATGTCCCTGTGCCTAATTAACTAATCAGAATGCCATGAAGATGTATGGGAGAGTGGAGGAATACTGCCACCATTCTTGACCTCAACACTAGCTGGAGCTGGGTGGTCAGCTACATGCCCAAGCCACTTTACTCCCAGGGAAAGAGCCCCAGTACCCACTGGAAAGGTGGCTGGGTGGGATGCACAGCTCATCTGGACAATATGGAAAACAGAAGGATCTCTTGACCCTGCCAGGAACCAAACCCCCATCATCCAGACGGATGAGCTATCTCAGCTGATTTGGATAAGCAGAAGAAAATAATGAACAAATTTACTATACAGGCATTATGTACAGTTATGGCACTAAACTATCTAATCTGTCTCTCAACTGGGATTTATTTATAGTATTTTTATATAAAATTGATGTGCTCACAATTCTGCGCTTCACCACTTCCAGTGCACCACCAGCTGCAAAGCACATGCAAATTTTGCCAATGACTCAGCATGCTGATAACGCTTGGATTGAAGGGAAGTCTTACCTTTGTTCATAGATAATAGGAGGCGTTAAAAACACTGTCCCTCTACACATAAATATCTGTTTCAATTAATTGTTTTATTAAAAAACACATGTACAACAATCCTTCTTGCAATTACAGCTCACAAGACACCAACTTTCAATAGATGGCTTCAGTAATTGTGTTGCCAATCTTGCACTAGACTTTGACACTCCAGATGTTTCAGTGATTTTGTAGGTGAATGTTCAAGTATGGCCCCTAAGTCATCTAATTTCTCTTTAGTAACCACTTGGCACTCCCGTGCTTCTAGGTTTATTAACCAAATTATGAATTGTTTGTCTGCTGGGAACTCTTTCACCATGAAATCTACATCAAAACTTTAGCTAACACTGTTCAACAGATGTGTTTTACGTAGGTGTCATGTTGCTCTAAAGTACTGTGAACCATGTCATGCCACACTGCTGACTACCTGTGTACAGATCTACAGGTTAATTATTTTCCTTCATGCCATATGTTATCGGCCAGCAAGCATGCTGAGTAACTGGCAAAATTTGCATGCATTTCGCGGACGGCAATGGACTAGTCGCAGTGAAGCACTGAGCAGTGATTTATTCGCTGTTATTTTTTTGACATGTCCAGTTGTATTCACTTCAGTTATAGATGAAAATAAAGTTGAACTTGTCAATGGCATTAAAATTGGTCCCTGTAGTTGCTGGCCCAAACATTAACAAACCCAGAATTCTTCATAACCATCCCTGTGAGAATCGGAAATGCTACAAAAAAACCCTGTGTATATAAGCTGACTTGTCACTTGTAGTCTTCTTCCATCTATACTTACTTACTTACTTACTTACTTACTTACTTACTCACTCATGGAGCTGAGCCCTTCTGGAGGAGCCCCCAATTCTGCAGCTACTCAAGAATCTCCCAGCGTTTTATGGAACCTGAAGGTTCATTACCATGTTCACAAGAGCCCTCCACTGGTCCCTATCCTGAGCCAGATCTATCCAATCCATACCATCCCATCCTATCTCTCTAAGATCCATTCTAATATTGTCCACCCACCTACGCCTTGGTCTTCCCTGTGGTCTCTTTCCTTCTGGCTTTCCCACCAATATCCTATACGCATTCCTCATCTCCCCCATTCGTGCTACATGACCTGCCCACCTCATCCTCCTTGACTTGATCATTCTAAGTCTTCCATCTATAATGCAACATTAAACAATATTAATATAGATTTAGATGACACTAATCCACATTTAATTCACTAAAATGTTCCTTAAAATGTTTAAAAGTGTCATTAAAATATATACATTCCACATTTATATGCTACATGTTTCGGCCACACAGGGCAATCTTCATGCAACACATTTTTAAGGAATCCACTGCACTGTGCACTTTGTCAATAGTACTCTTAAAGTACGTCATTATTATTAATTTTGGTGTTATAGGATATTTGTTCTGCCTATCTTCCATACTGTGGCCACTCTGTGCCCTATTGGGTGTGCCGCTCCCTTGGTTGTGTGATCAACATTTTCAATCTGGCTACTTCTGAATTTTCGGTACAATCCAAGAACAAAAAGAACATGATGTTCAAAACTAACAAATATATTTTCATTACAACTGAGCCAGGATGGTTCAGTCAGTACAGTGATTCATCATGGGTTGGATGGCTTGGGTTCAATTCCTGGCAATATTAAAAATTTTTATCTTCATCACATCAAAACTGTCTCTGGATCCACCCAGCCTCCTACCCAATTTGTATCAGGTGCTGTTTTCCCAGGGTTTAAAGAGCCATAGTATTCAACTGACCCCTCACTTCAATATTTTGTGATCCTTTGCTGTGGGTACCACCTGTGATTGGAGCTCAAGGTTCATTAATTCCTGTTGTAATCACCATGCGGGACAGGGCAGTTAAAACATAAAACAGTATGGGCCTAAAAGAAAATATTTTGGCTGACATATAAATAAAATGTAGAGCAGCAAATGGAACCACAAAATTCACAACTGGATGCTACATGCTGATCAAAATGTATTATACTAATAAGCAGAGTAGTGGTGATTTTGCAAAAGAAATGTGTTTTAATTAAATGCAGTTGAGTCATGTTAGAAGCAGCAATCATATGGTGTTAAGTTAGAAGCTATACGGGTTCGAATCCATTGATTACAGACCAAATGGTTGTCACAACAGACCAGACTATTAGAATATGACAACAAAAACAGATAAGTTATGTCAGAATATTGTGACAGTTCCATTAAGGAGCAATGCAGAAGAAGTCTACAAATGGGATTTTTACAGAGGAATTTAAAAATATGAAGAGAGACTCAGAATTCATGGGTTTGCACGTAAAGCACAAGCTCGCTTCACGGCGGCTGTTCAGCAATTTAATGACGTGATATTGAGGAGGAAGTCTGATGAGCATATGCTGTTGATTTGTTGACCACGCCACGAATCCGAACTGACTTGATGTGAGCAGCATAAGGCACTACCATGTGAAAAGCCAAACGGTTTGTGGTAGCCTCTGAAATAACTTCCCTGTAAAACCCTGGGTTAGAAGTATTCTGTTAGATTTGTATAAAATGTATTATCCAAATTGTTAAATAATTATTACGACTCTCCTACAGGACATCTGCTTCCAGGGTTACAGAGAGTGCACTTCCAAGATTCCACATCACACTTCTGCTGTGTGCATTTTGCAGGTTAGCTTTATCATCAGAGCCAAGGAAGGAGCATGATGAATGATCTGCCTAGTCCACACCAGGCTGGTTTGCTTTTTTATTTTCATTGAATCGACAGAATAAAGCCTGCAGAAATTTGATTTGAAGAAGGAGAAAAGGGTGAATGAAATGTAGGGGTGATAACCTGACAGTGCAGACAATGCATCTCAGCTGATATGGGGTGCTCCATTTGGTATCTCAACAACTCATTTAAAATAAGGCCATAAAACCAATTACAACCACTGCCTCTGATACTACTACTACTACTACTACTACTACTGCTGCTGCTGCTGTTGATGTTACTACTACAGTCAGTATAGCAACTGGCTACAGGTTGGATGGTTGGGGTTCCATTCCTGGCAAGGACAAAATATTTTTCTCTTCTCCACAGCATCCATATCAGCTCTATGGTCCACCCAGCCTCCTATCCAACGGGTACTTGGTGCTCTTGTCCCTTGTGTAAAGCAGCCAGGACATGAAGCTGACCACTCACATCCATCTAGTGCTGAGGTCAAAAATGGTGAAGCTGTACCTCCACTTCCTCATGCATCTTCATGGCAGGGTGCTTAAGTAATGAAGCATGATGACAACTTTTCTTTGACAGCAGTAGAATGCCAAATGTTTTCCCAAAACAGTGACCGATTGTTACAGCCGTATTAGCATGCGCTCATACATCACGCACTGCCAGATGTCTCACAAATTGCTGCTCTGATTAAACTTCCTACACTGGAGTGAGACAACGACTGAACACACTGTCTACTCTGCACACATCACCTCCAACCTCAACACCAATAGCAAACCAAGAGCATAAAAAAAGAGAGGTAAAACAAGTCACAACTGCTGGAGTAGGTGAAAGCATGCAAGGGGGATGCAGCTTCAAGAAAAACAGACTGGGAAAAATCTGTCTTTATTTGTTCGCTGTCCCAGTATAGACTCAATATAAACCACATACAATGTGAAATTTTCCTATATTAAACTAAGCCAAAATGAATTAAACCCCCTTAACACATCACCAAATCTGAATTTGTGGATCAATGTAAACATGAGTCAATGCTTCTCTTTTAAATATCACAATAAAACTATAGTCATCTGACAGCAAACAGTTCAACTATGCTGAACAATTCTTCATGGAAGAATCATACACCAGCAAGAAAATATGACTATACAATTATTACTCCTGGGTCACGTGGTAGTGTAGATGGTTCAGGCACTATGCTACAAGACAGAAGGTCGTGGGTTCAAGTCCCGATGAGGTCATTGGATTTCTTTTAAATTGACTCAATCCTTCCAGCTGCACTATGGTCATGGAGTCAACTCAGCCTCTAACAGAAATGAGTACCAGGCATATTCTTGAAATATTCTTGGGGGTAAAAGGCGTCCAGTGCATAAGGCTGACAACCTTGCCGCCATCTATGAGCTGATTGTCTAGAAAATGTGGGAACCTCAACATCTAACAACCCTATGGGCCTCCACGGCCTGTTACAGGGTTACCTTTACTTTTTACTTTACCACCTCAATCAGCTACATTTCTTCTAGAAAGGAGTTTAGTGTACACAACACACATACTTCAAATTATTTAACACCAAAAACATTAAATACAGGGTAACTTACTTACTTACTCATGGAGCTGAGCCCTTCTTGAGAAGCTGCCAATTGTGTAGCTACTCAAGAATTTCCCAGCATTTTATGGAACCCGAAGGTTCATTACTGCGTTCACAAGAGCCCTCCACTGGTCCCTATCCTGAGCCAGACAAATCCAATCAATACCATCCCATCCTATCTCTCTAAGATGCATTCTAATATTGTCCACCCACCTACACCTTGGTCTTCCCTGTGGTCTCTTTCCTTCTGGCTTTCCCATCAATATCCTATACGCATTCCTCGTCTCCCCCATTTGTGCTACATGCCCTGCCCACCTCATCCTCCTTGACTTGATCATTCTAATTATACTTGGAGAAGAGTACAAGTTATGAAGCTCCTCACTGTGCAATTTTCTCCAACCTCCTGTCCCTTCATCTCTCTTCGGTCCAAATATTCTCCTCAACACCCTGTTCTCAAACACCCTCAGTCTATGTTCCTCCCTTAATGTCAGAGACCAAGTTTCACACACATACATAACTACAGGCAACATTATAGTTTTGTATATTCTAATTTTTATGTTTTTGGTCAGCAGACAAGAAGACAAAAGGTTCTGGACTGAATGGTAGCAAGCACTACCCGAGTTCAATCTCCTCTTAATTTCCTCCTGAATCAGATTTCGATCTGTTATCGTTGTTCCAAAATATCTGAGCTGTGCCACATTTTCAAAACATTTGTTTCCTCTCTTTATGTCATGATTTTGCCCTGCATTTTGGTGACGAGACAGCAAATACAGGGTAAAGAAAATATAACATATTACAAACACTCACATAAGTAATAACTATCGAAAACTGCGTTAAATCAAATCAAATAACTTCTGCAAAAAATCTGGTTGAACAGAACCCGGATAAGAAGAATGGCAAATGTCACTTCTCCAGTACCAGCAAAACATTTTCAAAGCTACCAAACAAACAAGTTCAGGGCTCGTTATTGCCGATGTATCCTACTCTACATAAAATGAGCTAAAATATTAATAAATTCATAACTCCCGCTACGTAACATGCAAGAGGATTAACAGTGATGGCAGCACTCTTGCGGTGGAAGGCAAAATGTCATCACAAAAGTCCATTACACTTACACAGTATGAAACAATACAAGTGATGCAAAATTAAAACTAATTTGCGTTCTAGCTTTGTCTTCATTCATAAGCAGGCCATAATTCGCAAACAAACAGTTTTGACAAATAAAAGCAAATCTCTCTCATTTATGTAAGGACGCTTTTGTCAAAAATTGTGTACTATCTAAGACAACATATATGCTAACCTTCTTGAGAATTCTCCAGCATTTCCTGAAGATCCGAGAAATTTGGATAAGTAATTCCACATGATTTAGCGAATTTTTCTAAAAATGAGCAAATAACTGCAAAATTTGGGTCACAAACACAAGATGCTTCATTATCAGACGCCATTTTCACTCGCTATTTGCACTACGTTACACAATGTTTCTGCAATCTTTAAATATTGCCATCATACCTCTGTCGACTGGTTTCAGCAAAACACAATTACGTGCATTTTATTTTCATATGAACTCAAGCATCAATGAATAAAACTACTGAAAAATCATTAACATTAACATGGGTATACATCTGATTGAATTGGTTCAGAAATCCGATATTTAGAATTCGACCACAGATCAATTTGTAGGTAAGTTGTGGTAGAAACTTAATGTCGTGTAATTGCCCATTGTTGCTAAAGAATCGTGGATTAGTAGGGATTAATAGTAAGTTTTACTAGTAATTGATCAAATTGTATGACTAAGGAATGTGGAATGGTATTTAATGCAAGACTGTATTATTTACTCCGAAGGTTATATATGAGGCACGAGGATGCAACTTCTCAGTTCACGCGTGAAAGAGCAGAGGTCACCAATTTCATTGCCATGCCTGATGTTAAGGAGCCGGGTTAGCGTAGTTGGTATAGCGACTGGTTACGGTTAGGAAGATCGAGGGGTCGGAGTTCGAGCCTGGGTAGGGTCAAGTATTTTATCCACCTCGTCCAGATCGGCCCATGGGTTCACCCAACCTCCTATTCAAAGGGTACCGAGGGCTCTTTCCCCGATGTAAAGCGGTCAGGGCCGCGGCGAGAAGCTGACCACTCACCATCATCTAGTGTCGAGATCAAGAAACTGTGGATCTATATATTCGCTCCCTCATAGACCTTAATGGCGTAATGCTTAATTAGTTAAGCACAGGGACAGCTTAACCTTTACACCTGATATTGAAGAAACAGAATTTATGTTACTGATGTTTTAATTATTATCTTTTGTTACACCAAAATGACGTGTTTTAAAACCATAATCTGCTGTTTCATTATGGTTTGATTAATATGCATTGAGGGTATAATAAAGCAGAGTAGAGCAGTGATATAAGAAGGGTGTCTGCATATTATCAATCAATTCACAGCAGCATAACACTTGGTATATAAAAAAGTGAAGTACGGGTTTCAATAATGTGTACTGCATAATCATTCTTAATGAAAATAACAGTTGATGAGGGCTATTGCTTGCAGATCCACCTGCCAGCAAGTAGTACTATCTGTGCATGTAGAATTGGCAGCCTGTTACAATAAGCTCACATCTCATGATTTAGTTGTATAGAAAGAAGGAACAAATAACTTGAGAAAACTGCTATGAGCAGGTCAATAATTTGCATTTGAACATAATATTGTTAAGGCGATCAAATGAAGAATGAGGCAAGCAGGGCATGCAGCGTGTATGGAGTTGTGAAACCCATATGGAAAAAAGAGGCATTATTGGAAAGATAGTAGCAAGTGGATCCCATGGTTGTGGTCATTTACATTTGTTTATATTATGGTGAACTGCGAGTTCAGTAATTAATAATTGGCTCTCTGAATAGTTACTGTGTGAGGAAGGCTGTATCTTGGAGTTAATGGTTTACAGGAGAGATTCAAAGCTTTCATTTTTGCCAGTCTGTGCAAGGAATGCACAAAACTGATGCAAAAAGGAAAAGAATCACTCTGCATCAAACATTTTATATAATTTAACAATACTGTATTAACCACAGAGGGTATGTAGAATGTGACTGGAATGATATGAGAGCTGAATTAGGATATGGCCTAATTTAAGCTGTAAAACTGTAAGAAATGTGGAGGGAAAAGCGGTAAGAGTGAATAAAAAAATGTAGAATTAAAAGATAAATTAATGCAGAACAGACTGAGATGGTGGGGACTGTATTAAGAATGAATATTAGAGAATGTTTCAGACATGAAGCTAAAAGGAAAGTGCCCAAGAGGGAGACAAATATCAAGATGGGAACAAGAGGTAGGATGTCACTTAGAAGGAAGAAGACTGCAGAAAGAAACAGAATGAGAAGCCATGGGAGAAGAGAGATAATTTGTGAGGCGTGGTTGCTAGACATTGGTACATGATTGTAAAAACAGTGGTACTTTTACTCAGAGAGAGTGACATTGTAGGTGTTAAATTTTATGGACGTGAATACAATTATTGTTTTTGACCATTGTCCATTGTCCTGCTATTATTTAAAACAATGTTTTGGGGACTGGATTCTGCCTCTGTCTTCAAGACCATAACCTTGATTCAGTATGGAAGATTCAAATGAATGCCATCCTGTAACTGTCCATATCAGACAGTGGAATATGAACTTCACAACTTCAGAAGCACTGAATCAGATAACTGTTGGTTTTATCCTAACTAATGGTTGCTGCACAAAACATGACAACTAATGAACTTCATGAAGCAGAGTTCTTGAGAAGCTAACAGCTGTTCCCCTAGTAAAAAAATCCCATATTTATGGAACCAAAAGATTCAATTCTGAGCCAGATGAATGTAGTCTACCTCCACCTATCTTATTTCTTTAAGAACCATTCTAATGTTCCTTCTATTTCTGAGTCTTCCAAGCAGTCTTTTGCCTTCAGGTTTTTCAACATACTTTGCATGCATTAATTTCTTCCATGCATTCTACATGCCATACCAATCCCAAGTTCATTAATATGATCTTCCATATATTTGTTGAACAGTACAAAACACAAGGCTGTGCAGACAGCTTTGCAGCTCACATTCAGTTTCAGATATATATAGTGTGTGCCCAAGACCAGTCTGGTTCTCATTATGTAAAACCCTAAACACAACAAAACTGTCCTAACAGTTGGCTGCTAGCCAATAAATGGCAAGTTCCATAATAGGACTGTTGCCTGTTTTGTATACCAGCACTTCCTCTAGCGACATCGTAACAACAGTGTCCCACTAGAGCCCATTCGTAAGAGACACGGCAGGTTGCATTCTTTTCAGTCACAAAAAGAAATAATGACAAGAATTACAAATTCCAACAAAATAGATTTTATGTAACTCTGTAAAGTTGTCCCTGTACTTAACTAATTTAATCAATCACTATGCCATGAAGACATGGGGGAGTGGATGTATAGATCCACATTTTCTTGACCTCTGCACTAGTTGGTAGGTGAGTGGTTGCCTCTTTACTCCTGGTACCCATTGTGTAGGAGGTTGGGTGAACCCCAGAGCCGGTCTGGACTTTGGGAAGAGAAAATTCTTGATTCTACAGGCTCTCGAACTCTGATCCCTCGGTCATCCAGCCTGTAGCCAGTCACTATACTGACCACAGTATGCCGGCTCCCAATCTAATGGGTACTGCACTTTTTCTACCAAAGTGACCAGAGCTTGAATCCAGCCACCGTCTTCCATTGAACACTGAGGTCTATGATCTATGAAGTTTTTATGTCCATATTCCACATATACCTTTAAGCTACAGTGCTTGCATGTGGAGTTTATGTATATTTATAGAATAATTTAGAGAAAAAAGTGCTGAAAGAATTTTGGCAGGATTAAGATATCTACATAGTCATTATCAACCCAGTGAAACTGCATGATATGTACTGTATTACAGTGGCATTAGTCAGTTCATGGCTATGAAATTTCAAAATAGTCAACTGTTACACTTCAGTTCTAATAGTATCCACACTGATGTCTTGTTTCACATCTGAGGCCTTTACATTTAAATATTCCACATATGAAGGGGGACCCAAAAATAACCGGAACCGACCTGTTGCGCGCGCATGCTTTGTAGTTACGAGTTGTGCTGCTAGGTGGTGTTAGTGAGCTGGCGTCAGTCTGAGTTAAGTGGTTTGTCTGTGGTGCTCTGTTGTGTGCGTTCCTGTTTCAACCCTTTGGCGATTAGTGAGATGGCCGACCAGAAGGAACAAAGAGTGTGCGTGAAATTTTGCTTTCTGTTAGGGAAAACTGCAGCCGAGACTGTTGGGATGCTTCGGCAAGCCTTTAATGATGATGCTTTGGGGAAATCACAGGTCTACGAGTGGTTTTCCCGTTTCAAATCTGGCAGCATGTCAACAGAAGACATGCCACGCCCCGGGCGTCCTTCGACAGGAAGAAATGACGAAAACATTGCCAAAATCAAACGTGCAATTGATGAAGATCGTCGAAAGACCATTGACCAACTTTCTGAGGAAACGAACATCTCATGGAGCATGGTACAGCGAATTTTAACCGAAGGTTTGCACATGAGACGGGTGTCTGCAAAATTTGTTCCTCGCTTGCTCGGAGATGACCAAAGAGAAAACCGCGTGAATGTTTGCTGCGACTTGAAGAGTCGCCTTACTCACCCGACCTGCCTCCGTCGGACTCTTTTTTGTTTCCACGGATGAAGAGAAGTCTGAAAGGAAAGCGATTCCGTGATGTGGATGAAATCAAAGAAAACACGCTAAAGGCTTTGAACAGTATCCAGCCTCAAGAATTCCAGCACTGTTTTGAGCAGTGGCAAAAGCGTTGGGACAAGTGCATTAATGCACATGGACAATACTTTGAAGGGGACTAATATACAGTTCAATAAAAAATAACAAAAATAAATTCCGGTTATTTTTGGGTCCCCCCTCGTATTTCATTGTGAGTAGAAAAAATCAAATACAAATTAACAATATTGACTTGTCATTAGGTGCTTACCTTGAAGTTGAATGGGATCTTCAGTGTTGCTTTGAAAGTACTATAAACAGAACTGATGAATAATGCTGTTATTTCTGGATTTAAGTCTAAGAGATAATTACTTTCATAAGCAGTTGTCTTATAAAATGGACTACAAATGAGAACCCTGGGACCAAAAATCTGATGCACTTTGAAGGCTACCAAAAATATAAATAATTTAAGGTTGTAGGTGCTAATGTTTGTCTAAAATTATAATTAATTTTAAATTTGTTTTCCATTTATTTTGTTGTATTGTAGCATATACAATTGTCCATTCTAACATTTCACCATGGTCCCATGTCCATAAAAAGTTTTATCTTGCCAGCAGCAATGTAGATTAAATTACGAGGGGGTACCCAAAAGAAACCGAACTTATTTTTTTTTAAACTTATTTATTCAAATTCTAAGCACAAACCTTCAGTCCCCTTCAAAGTACTCTCCACTTACAGTAATACACTTGTCTAGTCTTTTATTCCAGTTTTCAAAACATTGTCTAAATTCATCTTTTGAGATGCTTGACAGCGCCTCCGTCGTTTTTTTCCTTCACCTCAGCAAAATCAGCAAAACGCTGAAAAAAAGTTTTGATCATTTCGGGACTCTTCTTTCAAAGCACAGCATGCTTCCACGCGACCTTGTTTTTGTTCAGTAGTCAGCAGTCGTGGCACGAATTTCGCAGCCACCCTTTTCATTCCCAAATCTTCTGTCAAAATTCGCTGAACTGAGCTCCAAGTCATTCCCGACAGCTCCACAATTTCTTCAATGGTCCGTCGTCGATCTTCCTTGATGATTTCACGAATTTTTTCAACATNAGGGGGAGTTTGACAGAAAAAGTTTTAGAGATGTGCAAGTCAAGTTTGTTTTATCCAATACAATTTTACATGTTTTTTGGTGTTATTCTTCAGTTACTGCACAATCCCATAGCAGTGACAGATTGTGGCACTTGGAGACAATCTTTTCACCTCAAATCACATCTTTCTCATAATTATTGCACTAATTTTCATATTGTCAAAGTTTAAAATGGATGTCTCATATCCACAGAACTGACAGGAACAGTAGTTCATTTATCTGTGTCCATAAGATCATAACTTACTATGCAAATGTCTTCTTTAAAACACTGTATTTGTTTTTGGATATTAGTAAATGAGTATACAGGTTCATTCAAAATTACTGCCGAGGTTTCCATTTATAGGCCACGGAAACCCTGACAATAGTTTAAAATCACCCTGTAATTTCTTTAAAACATAATCCCATAAAAGCATTTTTAGCATCTTTTATTAAATTATTAATCCTCCAATCTTTGACCTAGACACTTGAGACTCTTGTGTTTCTGCTTTTCATGGATGTTTAGTGCCTGCTGTTCTTACTGTTGTCATGTAGCCTTATAATTACTGTGAAGGGTTCTGATAGGTTATATTAATGCTCCATCTTATTTGAAGTGCTATCTAATTTGTAGCAAATGCTGTTTGAATTACTTCTAGTATATATTGTAATAAAGACAATGAATCACCATCGTAATGGGTGAAATATGTATATTCGTACATTATTCAAAATTAGCACTACAAATTCAAATCCGATTTATATAAATTATATTCTCTAGTTTCTTTTCATTCTCCAGATCTGAATATTTTTTTACATTTTAATTTATTCATAACAAATAGTCCACCTAATCACACATTTCTTATGTCTTCAAAGTATGTACACTGATTCAGGAGCACCTGAACTTGCACTTTGATTTGAAAGTCATCAAGCCCAATTGTACAGACATACATTTTTGGAAAAATAAAAAGTGCACATTATCTTACATTCAAAAAAATATAAAAAATGGTTTATCTACCTTTGAAACAAGTAGGAATGGACAGAGGGGGAAGTGGAATGATTCTGTTCATTCACATACTTGCCAGTTTTAATCTGTACGTTTTTATTCAGAATTGGGACAAAAAACTAAGTAAAGACAATGGGCACAGGAGCTAATATCACGATGATCCCAATATCATTAACTGTAGCTCCCAGTAATGTAACAAACATAAGTCTCAATCTCTGTCATGTCTGTTTTGCATTCATGCTATGCCTCCACATGATACGACTGTCAAGTTTAAAAGAAAACTGAATAACTTCCATATTTTATAGGTCTTTGGGCCCTTATTCTGGCACATGCATTTACTGCCATACCTTACATATTCTTATCAACAATTTAATTTCTAAACTTATTTCAGATTAACTCCACATCTAAATACATGTTTGCATAATGCATAAAATTTTAGAAATGACTGCATAATTCCTTCATTGCATCAGTACCTTGTAATCTTGTAACAGTTCCAAGTTTGGGTTTTAGCATGCTGTAATCATCATTTTAGAAAAGCAATAACACAACCACTACCAATCAGACTTATAAGGAACTTATAAATGTAAATTTAGAAACGACTGGTCAGTATCTCTCCAAAATGAATTTTTATGATTCAAGGCTAGATATACAGACTTATACTGATTTTGTAATTTGTGTAATTTCAGATAATAATCAAGCAATGCATCCCAGATAAACAAGAACAAAAATATTAACATTGCTGTAATAAAGACAAAAATACAAAGAAATAAATTTTGTACAGCCCACTAATACATGCACTCACATTCAACTTTCACTCACGTACTGATGGAAATAAAGGGAAATATTATATAAAATACATTCTTTTAATAAAATACTTCAATTTGATTTTTCACATATTCCCTTTCCAGTACACATTAATTCTGGGAATCAGTCTGCTTCCACTGATGAAAGAGAACTCACAGACATAAAACTTCATTAGTACTCCTGTAATTAGACCAAAAATGGAGACAGGACCTTATTATTTGTATTAGAAGCATTGCACTTTCCCTCCAGTAACATCACAGCAACTCTCTTTCTGTAACCAGAATTTGACAATGTACACACTGCAGACTCAACACGAAGTATGCTTACATGAGGCATCACACATGAATATGGCGTACATTTAAGGAGGTATGCACCATTGATTTATCTCTACAAGAATCACATCAATTACCAAATCTTGCACATCAAGAATCTGGACCAGGGAGATAGAAAAAAAAACACTGCTGTTCAGTTATGTAATTTTGCTTCACTAGCAACAAATATAATCTTACAGTTCACATCAAAAGCAGTTCAAGTTTTCCTAAAATATACTTACATTCTCAGTAAAAACTAAAATCAAAATGTCAAACTAGATACAATACTTTGATACCATCACTTTTAATCACTTTAATAGAAACAATAATATGTATCGCTTATAGAACATTTACATTACAACTCTCATAATGATTTATCTTTTGTATTTCTGAGTACGTTACAGTTTTGAACATCAGGATATTCAAATATTACAGTATTCATTATTTCCCTGAGATGGTATGAGATAATATTATCCACCTTCATGTCAAAGGTTACATAAAATTATTTAAAAAAAAATTGACTGAATCATAAATAATCACAACTACAGCACTTCATTAGCACTAAATTAGATATCTGAACAAAAGTTAATATCTATAAATCATTTCTGCAACAACTCTTGCCAACTTAAGTACAAAACTGCAAAATATCCAGTGAAAATGATTAAGAAAAACCATGCAAAATGTAACAAGATCTATTGCACCATTTCCACCATGTACATAAATAATAACATCTGTTGGTTTACACGAGAATTCCATATCTTTATAGAACATTGTGTTTTGCACATAATTCCCAACTGGTTTAGTCTCATTCTTTCCTCAAACTTACAACTGTAGAAAATGAATCTAATATAGAAATTAACTTCTGCATTCCATAGAAATATAGTCATGGATAAGTCATCAAAGCAAGTTTTGTCTTGAAGAAAATAAAAAATATATATACTCTTACAACTTCCATGTTTAAAATTCAATTAGATTGCACATTCCATACATTACATTAAACAACACAGCTTTGCCGCTATATGAAACATCAACAAAACAGAATTTTAAATACAACATCACTAGATAATTTAACAAAACAATCTTGTTTATGTAATGTTATTGTACACCTTTGTTTCTCGCATGTTACTATCTCCAAAAACACAAAAATTATTTTGTGACTTAATTTCACAAATCAACAATATTCCATTTACCAAATCAGAATGTAACCTTTCACAGTGAGTGCAAAAAAGCTCAATCCTATAGCACTGCACCACTAGTTGTGCATTCCCTATAGTGTTAACAATCCCTCAGGTCACCTAAAGCCAACTGTGATCTTCTCCACACCTAAGAGTTGTCTGACCTTTTCGTTATATCTGACTAGTGCCACTTTGGATGCACGAATATTGATCTTCTCTCCACCACAAGATACGTGACAGCTGCGTGCCTGTTCTAAAAAGTCTGCCATTTTGAACTCACGAAGCACACTTCTTGCCTCTGCACACAGTTGTCGTAATAAAGCATCACGTGATTTGATACGAAGCAACTGTGTCAGGTCCTGAAGCAGAACCCATCGTTCTCCTGGTGGTTCACAACGAAGACGATATAGTACTGGAAGCGATAATTCACTTGTCTCCATCTCTATACCATTTTCTTCAGGAGGTTCAGGGGATGAGCATGGTGGATATGACAATGGATCATATCCACTCTCTGGAGAATCTAGAACAATCACACTGTATATGATTCTGCTCTCTCCTCTGTGACTAACACAGTAAATGATACTGTGTTAATATCAACTTATTTTCATATTTTATAGCTGTCTAAACAGTTCAGATTACAATGTAGAATAAGGTAGTACACAGTTCCATTTATGGGGTATATGTGATCTGGACAGGTCTGCATACCTTCCACAAGAGTGCAGAATTAATTTAATATTTATCATTGCATCAAGTTCAAAAGATCTGAATGAATGAGCGCTTAACTGAAAAATTAATGAAATATGTGATTATGTTCAGTACTGTAACACTATGTTTCCATCCATCTACAGTGAAGATGCTATTTAATATGCTTCAGTTCATGGTTTTCCCTCATTTAACAATCATTTTAATGGCCCCACGTTAATCATTTCAAAGTTAAATTTCGTTCATTTAGGTAACGTCAGGCAGCCAAGCAAACTTTTCAGTTGTCTCATACTCTAAACAACTAATGACAGAATAAAACTGACTACACATAATGGAGTGTTCACACGTACCACAGCAACTTGCAGCACCCTGGAATGTCCATGGAGGTGCTGGTTGTCCTTGTACATCAGATAGGTGCTGCTGCAACAACCTGCGAGCCTCATCATCTGTTACCAGGGATAGTGGAGTGTAGCCACTGTATGTTGCCAGAAGAGGGTCAGCCCCATAAGATAGTAACAGACGGATCAGCTCCGTGAAGCCATTTTCAGCAGCTTCATGCAAGGGCCTGTGGATGCAGACATTTAATGTCAAAATATTGTGAGACTGTGGACCTGTCGTCTTGACAGATTACTGATGATGATTGTACCAGAAATTAGATTATGTCACTGAACACTGAAAGCGGCATGAATAACTACTAATAAACAAAACTCTTTATGTTTTTTTTTGGTCCACAAGTAAACTATACCAACTGAGTGACCGTCACTTGTTGGTGAAGTTAGTGCAAACTTTAATGGATAAAGGGTGTCATGTGGTCAGCGAAATGAATCCCCACGGTTGTTAATTTCAGTTTTCTAGACCTGAGCCGTTATTTCTTTGAAATAGCTCCTCAGTTATCCTCACGAGGCTGAGTGGACCCCATTCCAGAACCACTTCTTCTCCAGCGCCCGGAATCGAACCCGGACCTCTGGATATGTAGCCAGAAACTGACCACTAGACCACAGAGGCGGTCTGAATAACTACTAATACTTACTTACTCATGGAGCTGAGCCCTTATGGAGGAGCCGCCAATTCTGCAGCTACTCAAGAATTTCCCAGCATTTTATGGAACCCAGAAGTTCATTACCGTGTTCACAAGAGCCCTCCACTGGTCCCTATCCTGAGCCAGATCTATCCAATCCTATCTCTCTAAGATCCATTCTAATACTGTCCACCCACCTACACCTTGGTCTTCCCTGTGGTCTCTTTCCTTCTGGCTTTCCCACCAATATCCTATACGCATTCCTCGTCTCCCCCATTCGTGCTACATGACCTGCCCACCTCATTCTCCTTCACTTGATCATTCTAATTATACAGGGTTATTCAAAGAGAATGAACTGATTACATGACGCATTGCTTCAGTTCTCAAGCATCGTTATGGAATGAGTCAGTGACCATATGAAAGAGGAGTTATCTAAGCTGCGAATGGCTGCCACAGGGGCGCTGAAGTAGCGTCGTTCTTCCAGCAACGTTCAGTTGTTCGTTTACCCTTGGAATGGCGAGTCCTCAGCCAAAGTCGTTCTGTGTTCTCGAGTTCGCGAAAACAAATTCAGTTGTCACGGTGCAGCGTGCTTTTTGAAGGTGATTCGGCATTAATCCGCCCTGTCCTAAGAACATTCAATGGTGGTTTCGACAGTTTCAAGACAGTGAGTGTCTGTGTAAAGGAAAAAGTCCAGGACAACCACGAGCCTCGGAGGAACAAGTGGCGAGAATCCATGCTGTGTTTGAGAGAAGCCCGCAGAAGTCAACAAATCGAGCTAGCCATGAGCTTGTGATCCCTCAGTCCACTGTCTGGCATGTGCTAACAGTATATCTACATTTGAAACCATACAGACCGCAGCTCGTTCAGGCACTTACCAATGATGACAAAAGGAAGCAGATGGAATTTTGCGATTCAATGCTGGAGATGATGGAAGACGAAACCTTCATTTCACGTTTAATTTTTAGTGATGAAGCGACTTTTCACTTGAGCGGCACAGTCAATCGTCACAATGTGCATATTTGGGGAACAGAGCACCCACATGAAACAGTTGAGCACGAAAGAGATTCCCCTAAGGTGAACGTCTTCTGTGCTGTGTCTCAGGACAAGGTTTATTGTCCCTTTTTCTTTGAAGGAAACACCATTACAGGACAAACTTATCTTGATATGCTCCAAAACTGGCTCTTCACTTCACTGCAAGCAGATTCGCATGACTTCATTTTTCAACAAGCTGGAGCACCGCCCCATTGGCACCTGATGGTCCAAGCTGTTTTAAATGAAAAAGTGCCCCAGCGATGAATTGGTCGGAAGGGGGCCAAAGACCTTGCTCTTTGTGCTTGGCCTGCGAGATCCCCAGACCTCATGGTGTGTGATTTCTTCTTGTGGGTATATGTAAAAGATCACGTTTATGTTCCACTGCTACCCACTAACCTCGATGACCTTAAACATCGATTAACTCAGTGCATCGTGACATGCTGATACGTGCCTGGGAGGAATTCTCTTATCGCATTGATGTTGCCCGTGCTGCAGGTGGTGGCCACATTGAACACTTGTAAGAGAGGAAATAAAAGTTGATTTTAAGTAGAATACTTGTGACTTGGCTGGAGTTTTGTATTACTTTCCTTTAATAAAATATTGCGCAATAAAATCGGTTCATTCTTTTTGAATAACCCTGTACTTGGAGAAGAGTACAAGTTGTGAAGTTCCTCATTATGCAGTTTTCTCCAACCTCCTGTCACTTCATCTCTCTTTGGTCCAAATATTCTCAAACACCCTCAGTCTATGTTCCTCCCATAATGTCAGAGACCAAGTTTCACACCCATACAGAACCACAGGCAAAATTATAGTTTTGTATATTCTAATTTTTATGTTTTTGGACAACAGACAAGAAGACAAAAGATTCTGGACTGAATGGTAGCAAGCATTACCCGAGTTCAATCTCCTCTTCATTTCCTCCTGAATCAGGTTTCGATCTGTCATCATTGTTCCCAAATATCTGAACTGTGCCACATTTTCAAAACATCTGTTTCCTATCTTTATGTCATGATTTTGCCCTGCATTTTGGTGATGAGACAGTAACATATACTTAGTTTTCTCTGT